>NC_143588.1:103726602-104024102 GCF_048544385.1 Mastigoproctus giganteus
TACACCTTTGGCCGAAATTTGCTGCTTCAATGTGTCATGGAAGGCTTTCTATTAATTTTTGGTACAAAGATGGTGGTATTCTGCTTCATTCCTCCTTTAAAGCATTTAAACGAAGTAAATGAACAATCTTGGCTAGGGCAGGGTTTAACCAGTGGTGAGCTATAGTTGGTTGGCAAGAGCCCATTGTAATTTTTTTTTTTTTTGAAAATTTGCGAGCCCATTGTTGAAACGATTATTAATTTTTACAAATGAAATCCTTAATTTAATTATTGAGTATCCAGAGCCGGAACTACGGTGAGGATAGCAGGAACCGATCCCCAGCATTTTAATTGCCCAATCGACCAGTTATATATTTTAAAATTGCTTCATTTTTGAGTTAATTACAGTCGGACCTCTGTTTAACGAACTTCTTCATAGCGAATTTTTTTGAATTTTCCTTGGTTTTTATGGAAACATTTAAAACAAAGGAAATAATTATTTGTTAATGCTAAAATCATGACGGAATACAATTATTTCACAAACATCGTCAAATTAGACTACAAATTGCAAAATGGATCCAACTAACTCTGTGATTTTGGAAATATTTAACACGGCTACCATCCACGTGTCAGAAACAGGTAGAACTGCATTTATGTTAGAAGTAATCAGGTCAACGAAATGGAGATGAGCCAAGCTGTGAGGTGTGACTTCTGTCATGATTCACCGTAGAATGTCATATTAACAATAAACTTGGAAATAACGCTGTTGATCCAGGATATTGCAGTTTTGCTGCAACATCCTGGATCAACAGCAGCAAACGTAATCGACATGGAAATTTCACAGTGAAAGTAGTCAAGAAGCACTTGGGTCAAAAATGGATGGAGAGAATGGAAGACATTCAAAAGAGAACGCATCGCATTAGTCCTCGTCCAATATTGTCAACCATGAGACAACAGGAAGCTGCAGGGTATCAGATTTTGTAGAAGAGCAGCAGAGCACAAACTAAACGTCACAGAACGAAATGCAGACTTGGTTTGTGCCCAACCCATTATAAATATTCCCTGGATCATTGAAAAGTTATCGAGTGATAAATAGCAGTACATGGTTTCCTGATCTGATGGCATTATTTGGTTATGGAAAATGCCTGGAATCCTTTGATTTGAAGTGCTGTCCTGCGGAATTTAATTAAAAAGCTGTCACAACCTGAGGCTCTCTTGTTTTGAAGCATTTGCAATATTCTTGAAACAATGTATGTCATGTGGTGTATATTGACATTCCCACACACTGACGGCAATATGAGGAGAGATTATTTTTGACTCCATCATGTTGTATAGCCTGTAGTCGCTTAGTTTGAAAGCATGCAAAAGCTTCACTGAGCTCCATAGCACACTGATCTTATTGCTGCTGAATTCCACTAGAATGAATTAGAACATTGGCTATGGGTCATGCTAACATCTATGTCATCAATAGTGCGATTGACCACTGGATTAAAGGAATGGGCTAAAATACCTCCGTTAGCAAAAATCGATTCAAAGTATACTAACAAAGATACAATTTGTGCAGTTAAGGCCATAGGCAGGACAGACTCTTTATTAAATATTGTATCAATGATTCTCCGAAAACAAGCAGGTGCCCAGTTACTTTTGGCAATACACACAGTATACATCGATGAGCCAAAACATTATCACCACCTCCCTAATATGATATTTGTTCTCGACGTGAAGCCAAAACAGCTCGTACCCGGCGAGGCATGGAAGTTACCAGATTTGTAAATGTGTATTTTGGTATCAACATGTAGCCAACGGATCCTTTAACTGTTTTAAATTCCGTGGTTGAGACGTCACTGATCGGAGTTGTTGTTCCAACACAAACCACATATGCTCAATGGGATTGATGTCTGGTGAATTTGGAGGCCAGGGCAAAACCTGGAAGTCGTCCTCATTATCTGCAAACCAGTCTCGAACAATCCGGCTGGTGTGGTATGGCGCATTATCCTGCTGAGAGACAGCACCCCCACAGAGGAAGACTTGCCATGAAAGGTTGTACCTGATCAGCAATGATGTTTAGGTAGAGTGTAGTTTGTTCAATGTCAAACGGCACCAGGGGTTCCCCCAAATCCGCATTGTGGGTGTGATACAGTATACTGTCAATGCCAGCGGGGTAAAACCTTCCATGGCACCATTGCCATGTAAGGGTGTAACTGGTCAGCAATTTTTAGGTAGGTGGTAAATGTCAGAGAGCCCAACACATGGATGACTGGACCCAGGGTATCCCAGCAGAACATCGCCGAAAGCATGACACCGCCGCCACCGGCTTGTTTTTGTCACACGGCGCATCCAGGCACCATCACTTCCCTAGGTAAATGACGCATAAGTACCCGGCCTTCCACATGGTGCAACAGAAACGTGATTCATCGGACCAGACGACCTTCTTCCAATCACTCAAATTTCAGTTTCGATGTTCGTGTGCCCATTGTAGGCGCTGTCCCTGGTGAACCATGGTTAGCATGGGCATTCGGAGCGACCTGCAGCTACACATCCCCATTTTCAGCAGGGGTTGATGTATTGTGCATTATGACACATTACTCCCGTCACCAGCATTCGAATTACAGGGAATTTCGCCACATTCACCATATACCATCCAAGAGAGCCTTCGCTCACCTCGAGCATCGATAAGCCGTGGTCGTACAACGCATAGCCAGCGGTTCGTCGGTTTTCCCTCCTATGACCACTTTCAGTAGGTACTAACCACGGCGCATCGAATTAATGGCTTATTGGGCCACAGTCACCAAGTACCATCTGGGAGAGCCTTCGCTCACCTCGAGCATCGATAAGCCGTGGTCGACCAACGCATCACCAGCAGTTCGTGGATTTTCCCTTCTCGGACCACTTTCCGTAGTACTAACCACGGCTAACCATGAGTATCCCACCAACCATGCCGTTTCCAATATATGCTCTGACCCAGTTGTCTGGCCATACAATTTGGCCTTTGTGAAACTTGCTTAATTCCGCTGCCTTTTCCATCTGAAGAACAAGAGCAACACTGATTAACGGAGCTCAGTATCAGGTGTTTTTTCTATCGTGTTTGGACTCGCGCAAGCGCCGCAGTTCACTGGCAGTTGTGTCGATTTGCATAATGACTCCCTGGTTATATTTTGGCTCGGCGTTGTACATTTGTCAGCACATAAATGAATATAGTCAAGAACTGTATTCTATGCAAGTACACTTAATATATGCACATACAATACATCAGATATGCAGATGTTTAGGTGTAGTAATCACCCACTCGTGGTTACATTTACTGCTATCTGTGAGGGCAGTTATTATAATGTCCTCACACACCATGAGGAAGAACTGAAATAAGGCAGCTAATTTTTATGTGATTTTTTCACCTATTTGGGTAATTTGATCCCAGGAGCTGGGTTTTAGCAGCATCAGTGGCTAAGAGCACATTGCCCCGTGTAGTCTGTAAATTGTGTGTTCTGCGGTCGGTTATTTGTTTGTTGAACGAAAAAACCGTGGTACCCTTGCCTGAGACAGACTCAGCCACGTGAAAAGGGCTCATAAAAATTCCACATATCATCGACGGGATTCGAACTCAGGTCTTTTCCACCCGGTGTGGGGAGGACGGCGATCCTATTAACTGTGCTACCTATGACGGCTCACAATGGCCTGAAGTACTGCTCTAAGCTAAGCAGGAACTTTCTAACAACTAAACAACAGGAAGGGCTATTGCGAATCATAGTGGGCCACTCCAATCGCCTGACTTAAATCCAATAGAGCGTTTATGGGATAATCTAGACCATCAAGCCCGAACATCTTTAATTTATGGGAAACCTTGCTAATTGAATAATGTTAGTCAACACTGTTATAAAATTAATCACCAGCATCAGCAGCCAAGTAATAGGAGTCACGACATAGAAATAGCAAATGCTACATTTCCACTTTTTCCACACGTGGAAAACTTCCATGCTCTCACTTCTTTAAGGAGATAACTTGGCAAACTACTAATCATTGGGAACACAGTATTTTTGCTTTCACTAATTCCACAGTTTGGCTGCTCATTTAGATGCAATATTTATCCACTGCTCAACACACAATTGCTAAATGAGGCTACCTGTTGTCTGAAGATATACATATAATTCTGAAACTGGCCAAAAAGTGCCCAAGTGTTTCCTGAATAAGTATTGAAGTTATTCAATTGAAAACAATATTTACTTTAGTTCAACTTGTGGATAAACGTAGATGTTTCTAATCAGCATAAGTCCAACCTCTCTTGCTAGAACAATTGGATTTCCCAGCCAGTAAAGACAAAAAAAAAATGCTAACCAGCATTCTTTCACTATATTTCTTTTCCTTTTGGGACCACAAGCTCAGAGCAATGACAGCAGCACCACATAATATACTACTATGTTCCCCATTTGGAGGTTATACATCTTTCCCACCTACTAGAGATGAGACAAGTGACTGAGCACATGCCAGGTGCTTTTTTTTTTTTTTTTTTAACATTCAACCACACCATACCTCGTTATGTTCTTTCAGTGACTGACAAGGGCAGATTGGGCTTCCAGAATGCTTGGCAAAATCCCAATGGGCAGGTGGCATCCATACACTAAACTGCATCTAAAAATAACTTAATGGACCACTTGTGGATATTTGTTTTATGTCCCAATCTATCCTTGCTGCTGAAGATGCATGAGCAAAAGTTAAAGGCATGCCTATCAGTTCTGAAACTGGTTGCGTTTACTCAATTTTGGTTGACAAATTATGAGTATTTAATAATGCATCCCCTTCATTGTAGTTTTATCCCATTATAATTCAATATTTTTATGGCTTTCATTCAGTCTACTATATATTTATAAATACACTTGAAGCAATCAAGATAAATTGATAAACTTCCAGCTTTGTGGCAATTTTTTTTTTTTTTTTTTTGTATTAGGATAGTGTGTTTGACAGGCTTTACAAAATGTGTATAGGTAAAATTCAGGTATATCAGATTATTGTTTCTGCAGGCACATTATCATTCATCATACTGCTATAAACATAGTAACACTGCCGGGAGATATTTCAATATTCAATCATTAAAATCAAATAAAATTTGAATGACAATGTTTGATTTTGATCGTGGGATTCTTAGTTCCCACCGAAGACCACAGCCAAGCATTTAACTTTTAGCCCAGGATTAGGTTCAACTTTGTGATAAATACCATCTCAATTGCTCTCTTTTAAAATTGTGCACCATCACCTGATGATAAAGATGTGTGTGATCAACAAGATTATACACAGGGTATCTGAGAAAGAAACTCCCTATTTTTGTTTTATTTTAGTTGCAAAAATACCAATACAGAAAGTCTGTACTTTTTAGCAATACATTAACACCATTACATCTACTTGTTTGAACGATAAGATTTCAATGTTTCTCACCAAGGCACTTTTCTGAAGAAAGTGGTACCCACGCAGAGCCTGAAATGGAATGCTCGCGGCAAACCCAAATGGTGTTGACTGTCCATTCCAAGCTGACACAATCTAGATTTTTATATAAACTTAACTGGAATACTCCCCAAAGTGGGTAATATCTCTTCCACAGCCTATTGTAGAGACTGGCTTGCTTCAAATCAACCCATCTCTAACACAAGGCAACCTCCGTATAACACAGTTTGAGAATTGCGGCAATCCTTGCACAACACGGTACTTATATAACACGGTTTCGCTCTAACAGTTCGAGAATCCCGGGAGATCTCGCATAACACGGCACTTTTGTGCTGGGAAAAACCTGCTTTTATGTTAGATGTAATTTATAACGTTTCCATTCATTTCTGTGAATCTCTGCTGTTGATCGCTAGCTGTTATCGCCTTCGTGATAATTTTCCAAAGCACACATCTGGAGGTCACTACCACAAAACAATTTGTAGTTTCCCATTTATTGGTCTTTTTTGTTAATGTAATCAATTATAAACGGGTAGTAACCTCAATCTTCTTGCATTTGTGATAGCTGGAATTCTGTGGATTTTCACGTGGTGAAATGTGTTTCCCCTTCCATGAAATATTTAATCATATAAAAAACATAAAGAAATGTTCAGAAACTAATTACTCCTTATCTGACCTGTGCATGCCGTGTTCATTGTTATTAATTGCTTATCATTTTTACTGTTTTAAAAGTCAGTGAAGTTACTTAGTTATTTGGTTTTTAGGAGCATTAGCAACTAAGGCCATATTGCTCCAGGATATGCGGTGGTCATTCCCTGACCTTTCCGCATCCTCCATATTTGGTGGTGATGGGCTCGAACCCCGGTCTAATCAAGAAGCGTGTGCTACGCACTGCTGCTCCTTCCCACCTGGCTACAGAGGCACCCAGTGAACAGAAATATTAAATAGTATGTACATATTACAGTATCTATTAAGCTATGTAGAGTAAGCGTAGATTTATTTTAACTGGAAAATATTCTTCCGATTTTCACCTTTCATTTAACTTTGTTAATTGGTAAGGTAATAAAGTTAAATTTGTGCTTTATATCTTTAAAGCGTTGAGTCCACTGTATTTTGTTGGGAGATCTCTGGGTTATGAACTTGTGCTTGTTTGAGACCATAAAAAATTGAGACTTCGAAGCATGCAGATCATGACTTTTAAAAGAGAGCAGAAGGTACACGATCTAGATGCTGCCGAAGAGATTGTGTTTGGCAGCAATGAAGAGGAAGAAAATTAATTGAATGTACATTATCTGACATATAACAGTTTGTAAGGTAAGATGTTTGTTATTACTATTTAAGTTACTACTATTATAAAAATATTAAAAATTAAAGTTAAATTATTAAGTTACTACTATAAAAATTAAGTTTCTTATAGTTATAAAAAAATGGTATATTTTTGTTAGCTTTTGGAACGTAACCCCCATTTTTGTACTGGTTCTTAGTCCCGTATAACACGGTTTTGCATAACACAAGATTTTGTAGGAACCAGACTAGCTTGTTATACGAGGGTTACCTGTACTTTATTTAAAGCATCCTATGTAAATTAACTGGAAAAACACTGAAATACCAACTTAATAATCATTTTTCCAACACAAAAGTTCTGAAAAGAAAAAAATTAAAACCCTACTAATTGTAAATTTAATAGTCAATCTTCATAATTATCAAAAAAGAATATTTTACAAATACATCAGAAACAATAAACACGTGATGCTTGCTGCATACATCTGAACATTACATTCGTGAACCCCAGGGGCTCACACATCTGGTATGGGCTTGGCACGCCCAGGGTCCTGAGCTGGATATCATTATTCTCTTTCTTGGTGATTCCCTTCTCCTTCTACTTCTCTCTCTCAAGGTAATTCAGAAAAATTTTTTTGGCTGGTCAGCAAAAGCCTCAGACTTCCTTGCATCATGTGGCTAATAAGGGCAAGACCATCCAGCCCCACCAACTGAAAGTGCTTCCTGCACAACTGACTTTGAGGGGGCTTTTGACACAGTATGGTGGGAGAGTGCCCTTGTGTCACTGTGCTTGGGAAGATGTGACAACTATACTTACAGAATCATCAGGTCCTACTTCCAAGACAGATCCATCAGAATTTGTGCAAAACACCTAGTGTATTCAGCTACTGTTTCCAGAGGATGCCCTCAGGGGTCGGTACTGGGGCCTCTCCTCTGGAACGCAGTCTTAGATCAGTGGATGACAAAATACCACGAGGAGGTTATGAAAATCGCTTATGCCGACGACATAAGCGATTTTAAGGAAATAAAATCGCTTATAAAATCGGAAATAAATGATCTATTTGCATGGACCAAACTTAAACTAAAAATATCACCAACAAAGACCAAATTTATGACCTTCAAAGCTCATTTTAACTATAATCGACCGCCTAAGATCTTGATACACAACTCTCAAATCCCATATGTATCCCAAAACAAATATTTAGGCATCCTAATCGATGATAAATTAAGCTTTCTGTCACATGTATGTAAACTTAGAGATAAAATAAAGAATTTTACTGCTTCAATCATAAGAATATCAAGGAAAGAATGGGGGACTTAGTAAAAGAATCTTGTTTTTATATTATAAAACAATATTTCTGCCAATAGTCTCATATGCTGCAACCATTTGGTATCACAGAGTCATAACGGTTAAAATGAAAATGAAACTTATTTCTCTTCAAAGATCCATGTTATTATCTGTTTTAAATTCTCCTGGAACTGTATCAAACAACGCATTACAAGTCTTAGCAGGAACCATTCCCCTGGATCTGTATATCGTATTCAAGGGGATGACAGGTCGGCTTAGGAAAGGTTTGGCTTCGGAACTAATGGGAATAACATCTGATCCAGTGAACGAGGTCAAACAAGAAAAGAAAAGATTGTGGGAACATCTGACATCTGTGTGGCAGGATCGGTGGAATGCCAGCGAACATGGAACAGTTACGAGGCAATTTATAACCAAAATGGATTTTACTGCCGCCAAGGAAATAAATCCTTGGTTTGCTCCTTCGATGAATACAACGTACTTATTAACGGGACATGGATCCCTTAGAGCCAAGTTACACGAACGTGGACTTGAGCCAGACCCTTACTGCACTTGTGGGGGTGTGGAAACTTGGTCTCATGTTTTGTTTGACTGCCCACAGTATCTTCAGGCACGTTTAGTGTTGTTTAGCAGTGTATCGGATCTGACAGAAGATAAAGTAAGTCCCTTAGTAGAAAGCTGTAGGAATTTTAGTACTTTACAGACATTTTCAGCGACTGTTTTTAAAAGAAGACTAGAAATAAGATCCCTTCACCCTCGAGGAAATTAGATGTAGGATGTACAGATTAATTTATAAAGTCACGGTGGTCTTCTCCGTTCTGTGCCAGCATGTCTTAAAACTCTTCTTTAGGTGGTTCTCTTCTAGTTGCTGAAGACTTCTAATTATTCTTTTTCCCGAGAGTCCTAACTTGTGTATGATTTGGAATTCCAGTGACAGTCCATGGGTAAGAGAATGTAGTTCATATCTATATGGTCACAGATCTAGATGTCACTTAAGACCACACAAGGTATAACTCCAAAAGTTTCAGAGGAGGTTGTGCTCGTAAACTATGTTTCCATCTAGTTCCTTAGTTTTTGATTTCAGGTGTCACGCCCCAGAATCAATCAACATTCTTATGAGAGTCCTGTTAACACCCGAGGGTCCCTGTATATCCTCCCATTAGAGTTCTATCGAGGCATCCAATCTGCGACTTCCAACCAGCTGAGATCCGGGGAAGACTACTGGAACTGACTTCTTTTTCTTGAATGAAATCAAACTGGACAGTTCAACTTGTGACTTCATTTGAAAATAAGAAAATGTACTGAGAATAAATGAACTGTGGTGAAAAAGACTAAGACTAGGAAATCATGTATATATGTTAATATAATTGTTACAATTGTTTTGCTAGAACATCATGTATATAACTACTATTTTTTTTTTTTTAAGCTGGCTCTCCAGTAAGGGCAACCTGGGAGCGGGATTGCAGGCACTCGCCAGTATTGCACTCCCTCTGGCGGGTGCGAGATTTTCGGTGGTAATAACACCAGTATAGGACTGTTGACCCAGGCCCGGTGCTAGGGATGGGCACCAGGCAGCAGCTGCTCATACGTTGGCTGCACTCTGGTGGCATAATAGCCTGTTACAAACAAAACAACACACATACACTGACACTTTTCAGCCCATTATGCAGTTTCTGCACCATAACAGAGTACAAAGGTGATGGGCTAAGGCCTAGGAGCCACCCCGATATAAGAACACACATGCAAACACACACAGTACCTTGATTACCATTATATAGAATGGATATATATATATATATATATATATATGATAATGTCCATAAAACTGTATATAATCTTGTATATAAATTGTTTATATCATGAGAATGTACATAAAATTGTGTGTAAATAAATGGAAAAAAATGGAATGGAATGCACAACTGACCACAAATCACTTGGCCCAGGTACCAAGTGATTTGTGATTGGAGAGCCACAGCATAATGGCTGAACAGCAGAAAGGATGCAAGTGGCTGAGCAAAGGATGCAAGGAGCAATTAATCATAGATGCTGTGGTTATGGAGTATGCATACAAGAAGTGCTGCAACATGTACACAGCCTACATCGATTACCGCAAGGCCTTCGACTCCGTGCCTCATGGCTGGCTAATAGAGGCGCTGAAAATCTACGAAGTCAATCCGATAGTGATAAATTTCCTAGGAGAAACGATGGTGAAATGGAGTACCATCATTAAGAACGAAAACATCACAACCAGGCCAATCCCCATCAGGAATCTTTCAGGGAGATGCCCTGAGCCCATTGTGGTTCTGTCTAGCACTTAACCCGCTATCTACCATGCTCAACAGTAGCAAGTATGGATATAACCTCAAAAAAAGGAAGAACATGTACACCCTCTCATCTGATGTATATGGATGACATCAAGCTCTACGTGGGAACCGAGGACCTTCAGCAACTACTCCAGATCACCGAAGTATTCAGCAATGATATCAGGATGGAATTTGGTCTAGACAAATGCAAGACCCACGGATTGCGTCAGGGAAAATTAGTCAACCGAAACTACCAGCTGCAGAGTGGAAAAGAGATCGAAGCCATCCCAGAGGGAGAGGCCTACAAATACCTGGGATGATGCAGGCTCAGCAGCATCATCAAAAATACCATCAGACTGAGAAGCTTGCTGAAAGCAAAGTTGATTGGAGGGAACACAATTAAAGCCATGACCTATGCAGTCCCAGTGCTAACATACTCCTTTGGAGTCATAGATTGGACTAACACCGAGCTGGAGGATATCACGAGAGAGACAAGGACAATGATGACCAAGTGCCACCAACACCACCCGAGATCTGCCATGGACAGACTGACAATTGCCCGGGAAGGAGAAGGGGCCTGATAGACCTCATTGGGCAACAGAAGACAGCGATAGTTAACCTGAAGAATTACTTCCAGAAACACACAGTAGCACTCCACCAGGCCATAAGATAGACAAGCGATATACCCCACTCAAGCTAGAAAGATGGGCAGAGAAGACACTCCATGGCAGACACTACAATGATCTCCATCAGGATCACATAGATAAAATTGCTTCCAATGCATGGCTCATGAGCGGGACGCCCTTCCCCGAGACTGAAGGATTCATGCTCGCCATTAAAGACCAGGTAATCAACACCAGGAACTATAGAAAATACATCACCAAGGAGCCCGGAGTGTTAGATGACACATGTTGATGATGCCACCTGGCCTCAGAAATGATCCAACACATCACCGCGGGATGCAAGGTCACCCAGACTGAGTACACTTGTAGACACGACCAGGTAGTCAGGATAATACATCAGAAGCTAGCAAGGAAATACCAGTTGGTCAAAGAAAGTGTACCGTACTACAAGTATGAACCCCAGGCAATACTAGAGACCCCAACCCACAAGTTATACTGGGACCGCACCATAATAACAGATAGGACAATCCCACACAACAGACCAGACATAACCTTTGTGGACAAGAAGGAAAAGGCTACCTAACTGATTGACATAGCGGTACCCAAAACTGGCAACCTGCAGAAAACCCATGGGGAAAAAATCAGGAAGTACATGAATCTAAGACAGGAGATCAAAGAGATGTGGAACATGCAACAAGTAATGACCATCCTGATCGTGTCAACCACAGGTATGGTGCCAAAGACCCTACATAACAGCCTAGCAGCAATAGATTTCCCAGCGAACACCTACAAGGAACTCCAGAAAGTCACAATCCTGAACACCTGTAGGATTGTCAGAGAGTTCCTCGACCAACAGTAACATCAGACATAACAACCACCCTGTGTACTCGGTAGCAATACCTGTCACAAGGTGGAAGCCTCAATCAGGGAGAAATAATATCACTTGAATGATAAGCACATTATGGAAATCTATCATCTAAAATGAAACTGCCAAAACTACAATGAATTTTCTGACTAGGCATTTCAACCATCTCTATTAAAAATCTTTTTGAGTTAGCCACATCTTTTTTCATATATCAACAAATGCATATTAAAATTTGCATTGATTCTTAAGTGAGTACTGCATGTATATGCTATTAACCAAATTATTAACTTTCTCTTTTTGCTCCAAAGTACAAAGAGAACCTTTTTCTGTTAAAAAAAAACAAATATATTGAAAATTTCTAATTTTACATTCTGGGAGGAACTGAAGAAACAACAGGAACACAAAATTGAGAAAATGATACAAAAAAAAAAAAAAAAAATCCGTCCAAACCGCCCCCCCCAATTTTTTTCATTTATTTATCACATAATTAAACGGAAAAACAACAGGAAATTCACTCCTAATATATCAAGTAAAATCTATACAAATACAAGGGTGGTTCAATAATCACCCTCACTTACTTCCACATATTGCAGTCATAATATTTTGTGTGCAGCATCATACATATCTCTGTAATAAGGTGTAAAATTTCAGCCGTGTCTTAATTTGTTTTTCTCTTACAGATTTGAATGTGTGATGAAGTAGCATCATGGACAAAGCTGAAGCCAGAGCTGTAATCCGGTACATGTTCTTGAAGGGGAAATCTCCTAAAGAAATCCACAAGATGACTGCTGTATATAAGGATGAAGCCCCATCCTATGGCATTGTGAAGCACTGGCATAGACAGTTTAGATGTGGTTGGACATCGGTAGAATCTGAGCCCATTCCAGGTCATCCCCATTCAGCCATTGATGACAGCACGATCAGAAAAGTGGAGTTGTTAATCATGGAAGATCGCCAGATATCTGTGTGTGAATTGTCCCAGCAGGTGAAGATTAGTGTGGGCTGTTGAAACAGTCCTTCGTGCCAACTCCATTTACGGAAATTGAGTGCAAGATGGATTCCCTGATTATTGACTGGTTTCCAGAAGCCTGATCGACAACAGAAATCCCAAGAGTTGTTAGCCCCTGTGCCAAAAAAATGAGGAAGACCTTTTCTCTTGTCTAATCACTCAGGATGAAAGTTGGATACACCATTTTGACCCTGAAAGTAAAAAGCAGTCCACGGAACGGTGATACCATGGTCCCCCCCCCGCAAGTAGGCAAAGGTCTTGCTGACAGTGTTTTGGGATGAGAAAGGCGTAATAATGACTGATTATTATGCCAAAAGGTAGAACAATTACAGGTGCCTATTATGCCAACTTACTCACAAAATCAAAACATGTAGGCGTGGCATGCTGTCCAAAGATGTAAGAATGCTTCAACACAATGCCCCAGTTCACACTTCTGAAATTGCTACAACAAAAGCGACCACTTGAGGATCGAAATACTACCCCATCCAGCCTACTCACCCGATCTTGCACCATCGAACCTCTTGTCTACTTCCCTCAAATCATTTCTTCTGGGAACCCACTTCATTGACGATGAGACACTCATTTCTGCAACAGTCATGGTTCAAAGGCCAACCTCACCACTTCTACAAAAATGGTATCTGTAGCCTCATCCATCGATGGGAAAGTGAAAATCTGCATGGTAGCTATGAAGAGAAGGACTAAAACCTGTGTCAAGAATCAATAGGCTAGCACCTCTGCAGTTAGGTCAGGGCGATTCTTTATTGAACCACTATCATATCTTGTAAAAAAAAAAGAGGGGGACGGGGAATACCAACCATTGAACGAAAACTTGTAAAATAAGTCAGTTTTTAGAAAACAGTGATCCAATGAAAAAAATATTTACACTAAGGCAAATTAAAGAAGTCATTGGGACAGACATAAGCAATTGTATTTAAGATTCGCTGACCTTCAAATAAGTTTGAAATTTGATCTTTCAAATTTTAGAAAGCATAAGAGATAAACTTTTTTAGTATTAGTATTAAAAATGGCAGAACAATGCAAGAAAGCAAAACTTGTGAATTTTCTGCCATAAAAAAATTAATAAAATAAAATTAATAAAAATAAAATAAAAAAACATGTCTACTATACTTCATGTAGTTTTAAATATCTGTCTAATCCCTCTTTAAAACTATGAGCTCAATGACTATTCATTCCATTCATAATTACAGTACAAGTTTCATATAACTTTTTATAGAATAGCAGAAGTGTATATATATTTTGTACAACTACATTATACTACTATAAGTTATATTATTTCATAAACGAAATTTAATAGGAATAGTTGATCACTAATGATTTTCAGTTCACCAAATACCTTCTAAATAGTGAACACCTCTCAGTCCATTAGTCATCTGGTTGAATGTTTCACTGCATTACCTTTATTTGTTCTTTTTATATATTTTGAAGAGCATTTCAGGAAAAAAAATTTTTTACACGTATTTTTAAAACCTTAAAGAAAATAACAGAAAACATGCCCAGTACAAAAAAACTGAAACTTCTTACAGTACTTCATACACAAAAAAAGTCCAACTCATATCAAGTAAATATTTTATCCAAAGTCCATAAATATACATTTTAAGAATCAAATTGCAGTGAAGAGATAAATATTTTACTGGGAGAAGGCAGTAAGATGTGCATTCTAAATACTGAAAATTTATTGAAAGATACATCAAACAGAAAACAGTTTTCCTGGGGACGATAAATGCCACTTAAGATGACTAGCTTATGAAAAGCCTTGCAATCTAATTCCCAACAGAACTATTCTCTTCAGAATGAAGTAATAAATGTATTTTTAGATTATATGGGCGTGAAAATGATTTACCACATGTTTCACAAGAGAAGGGCTTCTCTCGAGTATGAATTAATAAATGCCTCTTTAGATGACATGATCTTGAAAATGCCCTCTGACATATTTCACAAGAGAAACGTTTTTCCTGAGTGTGAACTAACAAATGTATTTTCAGATGCCTTGTCGTTGAAAACGCCTTGCCACACATTTCACAAAAGACTGATTTCTCTTGATTGTGAACTGATAAATGCAATTTTACATGAGAAGACTGCGAAAATGCTTTGCCACATATTTCACAACAGAAAGGTTTCTCCTTAGTATGAACTAATAGATGTTTTTTTAGATCACACGACCGTGAGAAAGCTTTGCCACATGCTTCGCAAAAGAAGGGTTTCTCCTGGGTATGAATTAATAAATGCCTCTTTAGATGATATGATTTTGAAAATGCACGGCCACATTTTTCACAAAAGAACTGTTTCTCCTGAGTGTGAACCGATGAATGCACTTTCAGATTGCTCGGTGTTGAAAATGCCTTGCCACACTGTTCACAACAGAAGGATTTCTCTCGATTGCCATGAACTGACGAATGCAATTTTAGATGAGAAGAATCTGAAAATACTTTGCCACATATTTCACAACGGAATGGTTTCTCCTTCGTATGAACTAATAAGTGTCTTTTCAGATCACTTGGCTGTGAAAAAGCCTTATTACAAATTTCGCAAGGGAAAGGTTTCTCCTGGGTGTGAACAAATAAATGCCTCTTTAAATGACTAGATTTTGAAAATGCCTTGCCACATTCTTCACAAATGAAGGATTTCACCTGGTTGTGAATCGTTAAATGGGCATTCAGATTGCTAGAATTTGAAAATACTTTGCCACACTTTTCACAACAGAAAGATTTCTCTTGGGTATGATCTAATAAATGTCTTTTTAGATGATAATTCTGTGAAAATGATCTGCCACACACTTCACAACAGAATAATTTTTTCCCAGTATGAAGTAATAAGTGGGCTTTCAGGTTGCCTGATGTGGAAAATGCCTTGCCACATTTTTCACAATAAAAGGAATTTTTCTTGATATGCACCATTGAATGTTGTTTTAGATGATTTGCTTGTGAAAATGTTTTGCCACATTTTTCACAAGAAAAGGGCTTCCCTCGAGTATGAATTAATAAGTGTGCTTTTAGCCACCTTGATGTTGAAAATGTTTTGCCACATAATTCACAACAAAAGGGCTTTTCCCGAGTATGAACTAAGAGATGTGATTTCAGATTACTTGATTGTGAAAATGATTTTCCACATATTTCACAGGGAAAAGGTTTGTTGTGGGTGTGAACAAATGAATGTACTTTTAAATTACGTGAGTGTGCAAATGTCTTCCCACATATTTCACAAGAGAAGGGCTTCTCCTGAGTATGAATTAATAAATGTGCTTTCAGATTACCTGCCTGATAAAATGCTCTGCCACATGTTTTACAGGAGAAGGGTTTTACCTGTGTATGTATTACAAGGTGTTGTCTGAGGCTATCTTTCGATGAAAGTATCTTTCCACATGTTTCACACTTGAAACGTTTTTGTTTACAAATGTCATTTTTCTTTGTCTCAGTACATTCAGTTACTGGATATTCCTCTGCAGAATTTATATTTTGATCTTGTAATGTATAATTTTCTTGTGTTTCTAACATATTCAAAGCATTTAAGTTTTAATATTGAACATTTGCCTAAGTAGCTTCATCAGTAAGCAATTTTATGTAGTGATGATTTGTACTGAAACTGCAACATATTCAAAAGTACATGTTTAAATTTCAAGACAGGTGCTATTCTTGTCTTCTGTTTTTGTTTTCCTTAGTTGGAGTTTGGAATTATTTATCCTCCCTGTTACAGGCACTGAAAAAAATAAAAAATAAAAGCATGTAAACAGAAATAAGGAATTAAATAAAGCTGATGCAGAAAAATAAAAAGAGCATTAATAATAAATAATAAATATACAAATGAAAAAAATATTGAATTTCTAGCCTGTAATTCGTTATTCATTACTTTTACTGATTTCTGAATATTGCAATTTGACTTTTTTAGATATTCTGGACATTATATTACCGGCAGGAAACAGTTCTTCCTCTATCTCTTTGTATCGTCTTCATCAACTTTATAGCCTTTCTACAGTTCTGGACTCTTAGAATCAATTCAAGTGTCTGTTCATGACACTTCACAAGTATCTATGCCACAGCTTGCTATGTAACTAGTCCCCTGCCTATAAATTGCTTTTGAAGCTATAGATTCAGGTCAATCACACAGTGGGCATTATTTAACAATACCCTTTATGAACTGTTCAATTACCAGTTGATTTGGAAAACAAAGATACTATAGTTACTGTTGTTGTTGTTTATTATAAAACGTAAAAAATAATTATCTTGTTACAAATTAATTATTTAATAATATATAAAAGTAAGGCTATGTATATCTTAGTGCACTTGCATCATTTATACACAGCCCACTAACTCTTTCGCAGCTTGAGGCATAAGCCCTTAATGCATTAGAGTATATAAAGTAATTGTTTTAACTTGACTGTGCATACTTCCCAACACTGCATGCTTCATAATTTGCAGCAGCATGTTTTGTAATCAACAAAGAAATGAAATACGTATATTTCAGGCTCTGTGACTTAATAAATTAAACATTTATGGTATACTGTCAATTTTTTCATAACACAGCTTACTTATTTATTCCTGGATTTTAACAAAAATGGAAATATAATGCTTATTTTGTACAGTGCAATGTTAACATAATGTAGATGTAGGAAGTTAACTTTAATACTGAATTACCAGCAAAGTTCATAATAACATTTTTTACTTTTAGTTTTCCAATCTTGCCATGAGCAGATTAAATGGGTTAAATATTTTAAATGGCAAATACACGTTACTGTATTTTTTAAAATACTGTACTTTAAAATAAAAATATTAAACAGCAATGCAAAAATATAATTAAAATATAAAATTTCAATATTGCCAATTTTTTCTAATGGTCTCATGTTTCCAAATGAGACATGTTTACAGGACATCCAATTAACAGTATGGTGCATAAATAGGAAATAAAGAACAATTCAGCCATAATGGCCACCATAGGCTGAGTTGTCATACATATGGATATATGAAAAAAAAAAAAAAACCTTCTTATCTATCAAGTATCCCTTGAATAAGATATTGGAAATTATTGCATAGGGGAAAAACAACATCTTAGAAATCATTTTCCATAGAAAATAGCACAGATTTTTTCCTTTTAGTGCAATTTTAATATTTTCACTGTCCGTTCCTCCCCTTTACAAGGATATACTACTTTGGGTTATAAACAACACAAGTAATTCACATACTGTAATGAGTTTGTTTGTTTGTTTGTTATTTGGTTTTTAGGAGCATTAGCAACTAAGGCCATATATGGCTCCGGGGATATACGGTAGTCACTCCGACCTGTCCACATCCACCGTATTTGGTGGACACGGGCTCGAATCCCGGTCTAATCAATAAGTGTGGGCTATGCACTGCTGCTCCTGCCAAACTGGTTACAGAGGCGCCCTGTAATGAGTACTTGTACCCAAGTACTCATTACAGTGTACGTAACACTACTGCATACATTGATGCTGTTGACTGCAATTGGTAGCAGCCATAAAGAATAAAATTAAAAAATCTATCTGCCTGTTTGCAATCTACTCCATATATAGTCGCTTATATCTTGGCAACAACAAATGCTGGAGAAAAAAGGTCTCTAACAACTTATCTTTCAAAATTTTAGAGTGATGGGTGAGCTTGATTCTCTTTTGGTGAATTACTCATTCATGGTGAATATAATGACCAGAAAGTCTATCTTGTAGACTTCCCCAGGTAGGGCTGGAGGAGATACAATGACCACAGTTTGTGTGACACTGTAGTAGAGCAATAAGAATGAAAATTATCAGTGATGGAAGTAACTGAAAAACTGCTAGGAAAATGTCAGTGCAGAAACTAAATTGACAATTTTCAGAGACAAAGGGAACAGAATGGAAATTTTAAAAGCAAAAGAAAAATGAAACAGGATTTAAGCTAGTGCAGCAAAGATTTAATTCCCATAGTGTTAAATGCTAAAACCGTATCCAAGAAACAACAGTGGAGATGATGCTTTCATGTGACTAAGCGAAATCTTTTAGAAAGATTTTGTCCAATAAACTAAACTTAAATTAAGTTTAGTTTAATTTAAATTAAAATGAAACAGGATTTAAGCTAGTGCAGCAAAGATTTAATTCCCATAGTGTTAAATGCTAAAACCATATCCAAGAAACAACAGTGGAGATGATGCTTTCATGTGACTAAGCAAAATCTTTTAGAAAGATTTTGTCCAATAAACTAAACTTAAATTAATTAGAAACCTGTTAGTTTGACTTCTGTTCCAGGGAAAAAATAATGGAGTCACTAGTTAAAGAAACATTGCCAGATCATCTAGACAAGACAGCAATAATAATTCAGACACAGCATAGGTTTGTCAAGGGGAAGTCTTGTCTGACCAATTTGATTGGATACTGTGATGTGGACACAAAGTAACTGGATGCAAAAAATTTTGATATCATATACTTGGATTTGAGGAAAGCTTTTGATACTGTTGCACATGGAAGACTACTATACAAATTGGAGCAGTATGGCAATAACAGCAAGTTGCTACAATGGATAAAAAAGGATGGTTGAGTGGGAGAAGACAGAGAGTGGTAATCAATGGATACTGCTCTTCGTGGACTAATGATATTAGTGGTGTCCCTCAGGGTTCGGTGTTGGGCCCATTGTTTTGTTTATTTATATACTGATGATACAAAGGTTGCATGGTTGTTAATAAAAATAATGACAGTATGCTGCTGCAAGAGGATCTGGAAAAGTTGGATAGATGGGCTGAGAAATGGCAACTGAAGTTTAACATTGACAAATGCAAAGTACTGCATATGGATAGCAGTAACCACAGAGAAATGTACCAACTGAATGGTGTTACACTCAGTGTAGTGGAGAATGAAAGAGACTTGGGGTAATTGTGGATTCAGATATGAAGTTTCCTGAGAAGTGCAGACAGGATGCAAGAGTAGGTCCTGGGGTCTTATCAATAATATACAGGAATTTTGCAAGCAAGGATAAGGAGGTGATCATCCACTTGTATAAGGCAATGGTCAGGACACACCTTGAGTACTGTATACAGGTCTGGAAGCCTTATTTTAGGAAGGATGTAGAGTTGCTAGAACAAGTACAGAGAAGTGCAAGAAGATGCAAACTGCAGCTTCTGGAAACTAAGCACCTGCGAGGCGATCTGATTGAGGTGTATAAGGCCTTGAACAGATTGAGCAGGCTCAATGTTGATGGGATTCTTCCTCTTGCTCAGATTATAAACCTGACGGAGCATAGATTCAAACTGAGGAAAGACAGTTGTAGAATAGATGTGCGGAAGTTTGCCTTTAGCCAGCGGGTAGCTGATTGCTGGAACAAACTTCCATCTGTTGTTGTGGAAGTTGATAGCTTAAATAAATTCAAGGCAGAACTGGACAAAAATTTGGAATGAATGGTTCAGTGAAATGGGAAGGGGTTTTTGTTTTTTTTTTTTTTTTTTTTTTTTTTGGCTGATGCTGTATAAGCTTGCTTTCTTGCATCATGTGCCAATGCTAATGTTAACTTAAACTAGAGAAGAACAGACTGTGGTGTGTCTAAATGAAACCACTGGACTGGTGCATTTGAGAATAGAGATAACTCTGTAGTTGAAAATACTACTGCCTAAATAAACATTTGGTTATATAAATGGATGAGAATATCTAGCAGGATTATTAGGAAGTGAACTGATCAGTGGCACAAGTTGTTTAAAGATGATAAATGATGAGAGAAACAAATTTCGTACATCAGAAATTTGTTTTTAATAAAAGTGATGGAGTCAGTCTATGATATTTTTTTATATCATAGACATTTTTTGATATTTTTTATATCATATTTTTATATCATATTTTTTAATAAAAGTGATGGAGTCTATGAGAACAAAAATTTGCAAAATTACAAACTATTTCTCTTTTTCTAGGATTGAAAAAATATTCAGAAAAAAATACTCATAAATGAAGAAAATTATTTACTTGTTTATCAAAACAAAAACAAAACAGGAATCTAATTTTTTTTTAATAAAAATAAAAATTGGTGTATTAATAAATGCAAAGTTATAAGTTACATTTATAGTACATTATTTCTAAATGTATGGATTATTAAAATTCATATGATATTATATTTGTTATAATACAATATGCTTTAAAAAAATAATCTGTGAACAAATATATTTACATATGCAGAAAGTTTCACCATTTTGTTTGTTTATTGTTTCTGAAGTCAATATTGAGTAAATAAAGTGGAAACTGCTATTTTTTTTTCTATATATTAGAAAAGTGCAGCACAATTTACTTAAACAAATTATGATTTTTCCTTTGAAATAAGCTTCAGCAATAAATACAATGAAATTTCAGCACAACAAAATGATTCATTCACCCAATGACCCTTGGGATTTTACTTATATGCAGAGGAAATAACTATTTGTTCATATAAACATCGACATTCTTTTTTCTTTCATAGGAATTTTATTTACACTTTTGGTGAAACAAACCCCTCCCTTCCTCCCCCATTTGTTTTGTGATCTCTCAAGAATATTTCATAATCTACAAAAAAGTATAATAATGTCCATCTCACAAACCACTGTTCTGGATAACTAAAAAACAGATTACCAAGTTTTTCTGCATCTTTTCTCAAGTTCCTCATTGGTAGTAGCAGTGTGTTAGTTGTCTGATGGCACTGGGAGGGTGGAGTTCCCCCATGTCCACTCATTGGTAGTACAGTGGATTTGATCACTATCATTCCATACTATGTATAAGAGCAGGATCAAGAACATGGGTCACAGAGCAATCAGCCTCCATGGGCTGGCCAGAATCAAATTCCATGAATGAGGCAACTGACCCACCTCAATAGAAATCAATCTCATGTAAATTGAATTTAGTTTATATGCTCTCCCCAAAGTGACTACTTTATAATGATTTTTAATTATGCTATTTCTGTTTCTATAAAATTATCTAAAAAATTACACACACAAAACTGTTCTTGTTTTCCGTTCCTCACCTTCCACCTCCTCCCTTCAGTGAACATAATGTTCACGACATAATAATATAGATTATTATGTCGATATGTAGATTTTCGAAATGTAAAATTGTATCAAACATAACTCTCGTCAATTTTTTTTTTAAATAATCAAGTGTGTATATAACATTATTAGTGTGTATACATTAGAATGTAAATAACATAAGTAGCATCATGTGGGGTTGCTGTGGTTATCAAATAAAGAAACAAAAAAAAAAAAAAAAAAAAACGTTCGTAAGATCGAAGTGAGAGTTCTTAAATAGAATTCTGGTGTCGAAATTTCTTGTTAGAAAGTTTAGAATTCAATTAATACTAACGACAGCTTTCACTTACAAAGACTTCAGCTAACACTTGACAGTAAACAATCACACTATTTAATAACATACAGTGGTGTTTCGATTGATCATTATAATTTAATTAAACGTTATGAAGAACAGAAACGAGCTAGCAAACTTACCAGATGGAAATATAAACGAATCTTGAATCATAGCGAATTAGAAAAAAGAAATGAAGTAAAATTAAACGAGCCAAAAATATTACAGGTAACGAATATTAAACACTTTTCTTTCTAAGTACATTGTAGAAAAAAAAAAAGTACTCTTTCCGTGGCGCCCCCTATCTAGGTTTCGCTAAACCAACCATTTCTATTCTGCTTTATTTATAAACAATTTTTCGCTTTATACTGTAAACTGCAAGTTCGGTTAAAGGAATTTATAACTTTTATCATAAATGTTTATACAGGGTGATTCACTACCAGTGCGACAAACTTGCAGGAGGTGTAGGGGGCACAAAGACGAATCGGAATCACATAGCATTGCAGGGTCCGAAATGCCTTCGTCACAGGGTAGAGGACATTGAACGGGAGGGCGCGTGAACAGCGATCCCGCTGGAAGTCAGCATTTGCGAACCGGTTCCCGAGGCAGTAGGAAGGACGAGTATTCAAACGTTGAACTGGCCGACATGCACCTCGCGTATGGAGCTGCGGACTGTAACGGGCGCGCCGCTCTGCGCTTGTACCAGGAACGTTCCCGCACAGGTGTGCTCCTCATCATACGATTTTCGCACGTGTGCACCGAAGGTTACGTGAGACTAGTTGTTTCACGAGAGGTACCATGAATCAAGAGCGAACGACGAGGACGCCAGACAATGAGGAAAATGTCCTACGTCTTGCAGAAGGCAATCCGAGTACGAGTACTCGAGCGATAGGCCAACGATTGGGTATTTCCCAATTCACTGTATGGAGGATATTCTCAACAAACCAAATGAGTTCATACCATCTCAACGCGTCCAATCATTGGAGCCTGCGGATTATCCACTCCGGAGGCCTTTTGCTACTTGGTTTCTTCAACAGAAACGGTTCGCAAATGCTGACTTCCAGCGGGATCGCTGTTCACGCGACCTCCCGTTCAACGTCCTCTACCGCATGACGAAGGCATTTCGGACCCTGCAATGCTATGTGATTCCGATTCGTCTTTGTGCCCCCCCCCCCCCTACACCTCCTGCAAGTTTGTCGCACTGGTAGTGAATCACCCTGTATTACAGCTAAAGGGTAGCAGTTAAGGACTTAGAATTTTTTTGGACAGTGGACGGGCTCGATCTGACTACATGTAATTACAGTATTCTCATATTGTGATAGAGCTGTTATCCTGATTATTCGGTTATATATAGCAGTTATTCCGATTTAGTGATTATTTTCAATTTCAAAAACAATTTTAAATTGAAATTAAAAGTGTGGGTCATCCACCTTTGGCGGAATGCTTCAATGTGTCATGGAAGTCTAAGATGGTATTATGCTTCATTTCTCCTTTAAAGCATTTAAGGTCCATGAAGAGAAAGAATAATCTTGGCTAGAGCAGGGTATAACAATGAGTTAGAGGGGATTTATTATATTTATATACACATATGATTATATATAACATTGTATATATATTAAATATTATATATGATATAGTATATAATATTTAATATATTATAGACGGGGGTGAAAAGTAGGGAGCCGATGGTTGTTTTATTACAGGTCATAAAGAACACAGAGAGGAGAGGAAAAAAAAAAACTAAAAAAAGCTTAAATATTACAGTTTTTTTAAATTACAGCTTTGTAAAGTATTACAGTTATCCAAGAACAGCCTCATCCACCCATATGTCCTGTTCTGTTTTCCGGGTTTTCTGAAAGAAAAACTAAGGTTTCCGATAGAAGAAAAAAAATAAATAAAAACTTCAGTTTTCGCCAGAGACTGGCTAACTCAGCAACGAAGTGAAAAAAATGAAAAATAAAAGTTCCCTGCAAGGACTGGATTCGAGCACAGATCTTTTGCACTCAGTGTGGGGAAGTGATTATAAAATCAGTGATAAACATGAGGATTAGGCACGTTATAGCCAAAGCAGCTTATGCGCCATTAAACCATCATAACATCAAGAGCCATGAGCTTAGGTGTATTAGCACCCTTAACAGAATTAGACTACAAATTGCTAAATGGATCCAACTACCTCTGCGATTTCGTAAAAATTTAACACGGCTACCATCCACGTGTCAGAAATAGATAGAACAGTAACTGCATTCATGTTAGAAGTAATCAGGTCAACGAAATACAGGTGAGTCAAGCTGTGATGTGTGACTTCTGTCAAGATTCACCATAGAATGTCATATTAACAACAAACTTAGCAATAACGCTGTTGATCCTGAATATTGCAGTTTTGCTGCAATATCCTGGATCAACAGCAGCAGACGTAATCGACATGGAAATTTCACAGTGAAAGTAGTCAAAAAGCACTTGGGTCGACGGTAAAAATGGATGGAGAGAACGGAAGACATTCAAAAGCTAACACATCGCATTAGTCCATGTAGAACACTGTCAACCAGGAATTCAATGAAACAACAGGAAGCTGCATATCAGATTTTGTAGAAGAGCAGTAGAACACAAACTAAATGTCACAGAACGCAGTACAGACTTGGTTGGTGCCCAATTCATTACAAAATGTTCCCTCGATCATTGAAAATTTATGGAGTAATAAATAGCAGTACATGGTTTCCTGATCTGATGGTATTATTTGATTATGGAAAATGCTTGGAAAACTTTTCTTTGGAGTGTTGTCCTGGAATTTAATTAAAGGGCTGTCACAATCTGAGGCACTCTTGTTTTGAACCATTTGCAATATTCTTGAAACAATGAATGCCATGTGGTATATATTGACATTCCCACACTCTGACAGCAATATGGGGAGAGATTGTTTTTGACTCCATATCATAATGTACAGCTTGTAGTTGCTTAGTTTGAAAGCATGCAAAGGTTTCAGTGACTTGCACAGTACCCTGATCTTATTGCCGCTGAATCCCACTGAAATGACTTAGAACATTGGCTATGGGTCATGCTAATATGCATGTCATCAATAGTGCAATTAATAACTGTATTAGAGGAATGGGATAAAATACCTGTTAGCAAAAATTGGTTCGAAATATACTGACAAAGATACACTGTGTGCAATTAAGGCTAAACACGTTATTAAATATTGTATCAATGATTTCCCGAAACAAGCATGTGCCCAGTTACATTTGGCAACACAGTATACACCGATGAGCCAAAACATTATGACTACCCACCTAATATGATGGTGGTCCTCCACGTGCAGCCAAAACAGTTTGTACTGGGCAAAGCATGGATGCTACAAGATTTCTAAATGTGTCTTGTGATATCTGGTGTCAACACATAACCAGCAGATACTCGATGCGATTGATGTCTGGAGAATTTGGAGGCCAGGGCAATATCTGGACGCCTTCATGTTCCTTGATCCTGGCACATTATCCTGCTGAAAGACGGCACCGCCAGAGGAAAAGACCATTGCCATGAAAGGCTGTACCTGGTTAGCAATGTTTAAGTAGGTGCCAGACATTACAGTGCCCAGCACAGGGATGACTGGACCCAGAGTATCCCAGTAAAATATCACCCAAAGCATGACACCGCTGCCATCAGCTTGTTTTTGTCCATGGTTCATCCAGGTGCCATCACTTCCCCAGGTAAATGATGCACACGTACCTGGCCATCCACACGGTGCAACAGGAAGCATGATTCATCGGACGAGACCTTCTAATAACTCAAGGTCCAGTTTCGATGCTCGTGTGTCCAATGTCACCAGTGAACCATCGTTAGCATGGGCAGTTGGAGCATCCTGCAGCTATGCTGCACTATTTTTGACAGGGTTCAATGTAGTATGTTATGACACATTACTCCCATCACCAGCATTCAAATTACCGGCCAATTGCACATCTCCCTTCTGTTGCCACATACCATCTGGGAGAGCCTTTGCACACCTCAAGCAGCAATGAGCTGTAGTCATCCAATACCTCTCCGGCTGCTTGTGGGTTTTTCCGCCTTGGACCACTTTCAATCGGTACTAACCACGGCTGACCGTGAGCAGCCCACCAGCCGTGCTGGATTTGTTCTGACCCAGTCATCTGGCCATTACAATTTGCCTTTTGTCAAACTCGCTTAAGTCCACAGCTTTTCGCATCTGAAGAACAAGAATAATACTGATGAACGGAGCTCAGTATCAGGTATTTTTTATACCATGTCCCGACCAGTAGTTCAGTGGCGTTTGCTTCGACTTGCATAACGACTAGCTGGTCATAATGTTTTGGCTCATCGGAGTACATTTGTCAGCAGATAAATGAATATTGTCAAGAACTATATTCTATCCAAGTACACTTAATATACGCACAACATATAGTACATATATACAATGTTTAGGTGTTAATCACCCACTCGTGATTGTTTACAGCAATTTGCGGGGACATTTGTCCTCCCACACCATGAGAAATTACCAATTAAAGGACTATGTTTAAATCTTGTAAATAAGGCAGCTAATTTTTATGTGATTCTTTCGTCCCTTTTGGTAATTTGATCCCAGGAGCTGTTGGTTTGGTTTTAGCAGCATAAACGACTAAGGTCATATCACTCCTTGTAGTCTATAAATTGTGTTCATTGGTCAGTTTTGTTTGATGGATAAAAAAAACAAGTTTTGGGAGAAAAGAACCATGTAATCCTTGCCTGAGACGGACTGAGCCACGTGATAAAGGCTCATAAAAATTCCTCACATCATCGGCGGCACTCAAACTCAAGTTTTTTTCCACTTGGTGTGGGGAGGACGGCTATCCGATGTGCTATGAATGAGGGCTCACAATGGACTGAAACATTGCTCTAAGCAAAGCAGTAATTTCTAGCAACTATACAACAGGAAGGGCTATTTCAAATCATGGTGAGCCACTCAAATTGCCTGACTTAAATCCAATAGAGTTTTTATGGGATGATCTAGACCCATCAAGTCTGTCGATCTTTACAATTTATGGGAAACCTTGATGATTGCCTGGAATAATGGTAGTCAACACTATTATAAAATTAAACATCAGAATCAGCAGCCAATGCAGCCAAGTCATGACATAGAAATAGCAAATGCTACATTTCCAAAATTTTTCCACGGGGAAAACTTCCATACTGTCACTTCTTGGAGGAAGAGATTGCCCATATAAGACAAACTTGTAATCATTGGGAACCCCAGAATTTTTACTTTCACTAGTTTCACAGTTTGTCTGCTCATTTAGATGCAATATTTATTCCCTGCTCTACACACAATTGCTAAATGAGGCTACCTGTTGTCAGAATATATACATATAATTCTGAAACTGGCCATAAATTGCCCAAGTTTTTCATGAATAAGGATTGAAGTTATTCAATTGAAAACAATATTAACTTTAGTTCAACTTGTGGAAAATTTACAAGTTTCTAACCAGCATAAGTCTGACCTCTCTTGCTAGGACAATCGGATTTACCAGACGGAAAGACAAAAAAAAAAAAAAAAAGCTAGCTAGCATTTTCTTTCACTATATTTCTTTTCCTTTTGGGACCACAAGATCAGAACAATGACAGCAGCACCATCGGCACCACATAATATACTACTGTGTTCCTCATTTGTAGGTTATACGTCTTTCCGAGATGAGAGAAGAAAAGTGACTGAGCATGTGCCAAAAGCATTTTAACATTCAACCACACCATACCTCGTTATATTCTTTCAGTGACTGACAAGGGCAGATTGGGCTACCAGGATGCTTGGCAAAATCCCAATGGACGGTAGGCATCCCTACACTAAATTGTATCTAAACTTATTGGGCCACCACTTGTGGATATTTCTTTTATGTTCCAATCTGTCCCTGCTGACTGAAAATGCATGAGCTAAAACTGAAGACATGGCTATCAGTTGTGAAACTAGTTGAGTTTTCACAATTTTGGTTGACAAATTATGAGTATTCAATAATGCATTCCCTTCATTGTAGTTTTACCCCATTATAATTCAGTGTTTTTATGGCTTCCATTCAGTCTACTATATATATAAATACATTTAAAGCAATCAAGATAAACTGATAAACTTCCAGCTAGTGGCAATTTTTTTGTATTAGGAGAGTGTGACAGGCTCAAAAAAAATATATAGGTAAAATTCAGGTATATCAGATTGTTTCTGCAGGCACATTATCATTCACATACTACTATAAACATCGTAGGACTGCCAGGAGATATTTCAATATTCACTCATTAAAATCAAAAATTTGAATGACAATGTTTGATTTTGATTGTGGGATTCCTACAGCTCCCACCGAAGACCACAGCCAAGCATTTAAGCCCGGAAGTATGTTCAACTTTGTGATAAATACCATTCATATCCATTTCAATTGCTATCTGTTAAAATTGTGCACCATCACCTGATGATAAAGATGCATGTGATCAACAAGATTATACACAGGCTATCTGAGAAAGAAACTCCCTATTTTTATTTTATTTTAGTTGCAAAAATACCAATACAATAAACAGTCTGTACTTTGTAGCAATACATTAACACCATTACATCTACTTGTTTGATAGATCAGATTTCAATGTTTCTCACCTAGGCAATTTTCTAAAGAAAGTGGTATACATCCAGAGCCTAAAATGTAAATTTTATGAAATGGAATGCACACAGGAAGCCCAAATGGTGTTGACTGTCCATTCCAAGCTGACACAATCTAAATTTTTTATATAAACTTAGCTGGAATGCTCCCCAAAGTGGGTAATATTTCTTTCCGCAACCTATTATAGAGACAGGCTTGTTTCAAATTAGCCCATCTCTAATACTTTATTTAAAGCATCCAATTTAAATTAACTGGAAAAATACTGAAATATCAACTTATTAATCATTTTTCCAATACAAAAGTTCTGAAAAGAAAAAATTAACACTCTACTAATTGTAAATTTAATAGTCAATCTTCATAAGTATCAAAAAAGAATATTTTTCAAACGCATCAGAAACATTAAGCACCACATGATGTTTGCTGCTTACATGCATCTGAACCTAACATTTGTGAATAAAGTCGAAATTCAATATATCACTTGAATGATAAGCACACTCTGGAAATCTATCATTTAAAATGTGCCAACCGGGCTAGCCGGGTGGGTAAAGTGCCTGCCTGGCAACCCAAAGGTCGCGGGTTCGAATCCCGCCTCGGGCTTGGATCAAAGTACTGCAAAAACCTTGGGAGGTGCATTATGGCCACGGAAGCTGATGCGCCAACAACTACAAACAAAAAAAAAAAAAAAAAAAAAAATTTAAAATGCAACTGCCAATACTACAATGAATTTTCTGAGTACGCATTTCAACCATCTCTATTAAAAATACCTAATTAGGTAAGCCACATCTTTTTCCCATATATAAACATACGCATGTTAAAATTTGGATCAATTCTTAAGTGAATACTGTGTGTACAGGCTATAACTAAATTATTAACATTCTCTTTTTGTTTCAAAGTAAAGGAAAGGTTAGGCAGATGGGCTGAGAGGTGGCAAATGAAGCTTAACATTGACAAATGTAAAGTACTACATATGGGAAACAGTAACCCAAGAGCAACGTATCAACTCTATGGTACTACACTGACAGTGGTAGAATGAAAAGGACCTGGGGGTAATTGTGCAGGCAGATATTAAGTTCTCTGAGCAGTGCAGACGGGCTGCAAGAGAAGCTCACTGTGTCTTGTCAATGATATACAGGAATTTTTCTAGCAGGGATAAGGAGGTGATTATTCCCTTATATAAGGCAATGGTCAGGCCACACCTTGAGTACTGTACACAGGTCTGGAGGCCTCATTTCAAGAAGGATGTAGAGCGTAGAGCTGCTGGAACGAGTACAGAGAAGGGCAACAAGATTAGTGAATGGAACAAAGTGTTGCTCTTACGAAGAAAGGCTTAAGTTTTGCAAATTACAGTGTCTCGAGACTAGGCACCGGCGAGGTGATCTGATGGAGGTGTATAAAGCCTTGAATGGTTTGAGCATGCTCAATGCTGATGGGATTCTTCCTCTTGCTCAGAATAATCACCTGAGAGGGCATAAATTCAAATTGAGGAAAGCAGATGTAGGATAGACGTGCGGAAATTTGCCTTTAGCCAGCGGGTAGTTGGTTGGTGGAACAGACTTCCATCCCTTGTTGTGCAAGTTGATAGCCTAAATAAATTTAAGACTCAGCTGGACAGGTATTTTGAACGAACGGAGGGGTGAAATGGGAGTGGTTTTTTTTTTTGGCTGATTCTGCATAAGCTTGCTTTCTTGCATCATATGCCTCTACTAATGCTAATGCTAAGTACAAAGAGAACCCTCTTCTGTTAAAAAAACAACAAAACGCTGAAAATTTATAATTTTACATTCTATAGTATGAACCAGAGCTGTGATGCTCAATACATTATACGCTGATATCAATATTTGTAAAATAATAAGAGGAGTTTACCTCAATATAGTACGTAGAACACTTCCATATGATACTCTGAAGAAATTTAAACCTTGATATCAATATTTTAATTTCTGGAGAGTATCATACGGAAGTGTTCTATGTACTATACTGAGGTAAACTCCTCTTATTATTTTACAAATTTTACATTCTGGAAGGAATTGAAGAAACTATACATAAAATTGAGAAAATGATACAAAAAAATCAGCCTCAAAAAACCCCAACCTTTTACATTTATTGATTACATAGCTAAACAGAACAACAGGAAATTCACTCCTAATATATCAAGTAAAATCTATACAAGTATCTTGGAAAAAAAAGGAGGGAGATGGGGAATACCAACCATTAAATGAAAACTTGTTAAATAAGTCAGTTTTGGGCAAACTGTGATCCCATTACAGGAATACCTCGCATAGCACGGTTAATTCATGCCAAAAAAATACCACGCTATATGAAACCGCACTGATCGAGGTATTATTAGTATGTATTTTAATTTAATGCGTTCTGGCAATTTGATTATATGGGTCGAGTTGCAAAAATATGTAGGTGTTTACTATAAATTGATGCACACGAAGTTCTTGCGCAAAAAAGAAACTAAAATGATAAAAATGAAAAATACTAGTAAGTACAGTAGAAATGATTTTTATTGCAGTATGTACATACCAAAAGAAAATAAGTGAAGTATGTACTGTATTTTTATTTTTAAAAATAACTGATCAACTTAGTTTACACAGTTTTATTCTTTTTATCTGCATACATCTCTTTATAACATCGAATGTCATTTTGCAACGCCGGCCTTACTCTCATACCTCGTTCGATGTTTGGATCTAGAACACTCAGCGCCATTACATTTCTTCTTTCCACTCATATTTGTGTATAAAGGTGTAACGTTTTTAAAAAATAATCTTTAATAAAAATACACAGCGAAAAATATTTGTACAGCTTACGCACAATCAATGACGTCACCACTCAGAATCTAGTGTTTAGTAATGTATAAATGCTAGCAGAGTCCATATATAATGGGAGTTTCGACAACAGTCAGAATGGCCTTGAATCCATAATCCATTAGCCTACATGCTGGTATTATAATACATACATACATACATATCAAATGTATTGGTGCGTAAAGCAGTTAATTTTTTTTTCGATTTGTAAACTGCGTTATAGTGAAACCCGTGCTGTACGAAACCGCGCTATGCAAGTTATTCATGTATTACACTAAGGCAAATTAAAGAAGTCATTGGGACATAACAAGTAACTGTATTTAAGATTTGCTGACCTTCAAAAAAGCTTGAAATCTGATCTTTCAAATTTTAGAAACCAAAAGAGATAAACTTTTTTAGTATTAGTATTAAAAATGGCAGAACAATGCAAGAAAGCAAGGTTCATGAATTGTCTGCCATAAAAAAAATTAATAAAATAAATAAAAATAAAAAATAATAAAATTAATAAAAATAAAATAAAAATAAAAAATAATAAAAATAAAATAAAAAACATGTCTATTATATTTCATGTAGTTCCAAATATCTGTCTAATCCTTCTTTAAAATTATGAGCTCAATTTTATTTATTCCATTCATAATTACAAGTTTCATATAACTTTTTATAGATTAGCATAGGTGTATATATATATATATATACACACCTAAATTATAATCCTATAAGTTATATCATTGCATACATGAAACTTGTTAAGAGGAATAGTTAATCACTAATGATTTTCAGATCACCAAATACCTTCTAAATAGCGAACACCTTTCAGTCCATTACTGTCATCTGGTTGAATGCTTCACTGCATTCCTTTTATTTATTCTTTTTAAATATTTTGAAGACCATTTCAGAAAAAAATCTTTTTACAGCTATTTTTAAAACCTTAAAAAAAATAATAGAAAACATTCCCAGTACAGAAAAACTGAAACTTGTTACAGTACTCCGTACAAAAAAAAGTCCAATTCATATCAAGTGAATATTCTATCCAAGTCCATATATATACATTTTAAGAATCAAATTGCACTGAACAGATAAATATTTTACTGGGAGAAGGCAATAAGACGTGCATTCTCAATAAAGAAAACTTATTTAGATATTTCCAACACGAAACAGTTCTCCTGGGGATGATAAGTACCACTTAAGATGACTAGCTTGTGAAAAGCATTGCAATCTAATTCACAACAGAACTATTCCCTTCAGAATGAAATAATAAATGTGTTTTTAGATTATGAGCATGAAAATGATTTACCAAGTTTCACAAGGCAAGGGCTTCTCTAGTATGAATTAATAAATGCCTCTTTAGATGACCTGATCTTGAAAATGCCCTCTGACATATTTCACAAGAGAAACGTTTTTCCTGAGTGTGAACTAACAAATGTATTTTCAGATGCCTTGTCGTTGAAAATGCCTTGCCACACATTTCACAAAAGACTGATTTCTCTTGACTGTGAACTGATAAATGCAATTTTACATGAGAAGACTGTGAAAATGCTTTGCCACATATTTCACAACAAAAAGGTTTCTCCTTAGTATGAACTAATAGATGTTTTTTTAGATCACACGACCGTGAGAAAGCTTTGCCACATGCTTCGCAAAAGAAGGGTTTCTCCTGGGTATGAATTAATAAATGTCTCTTTAGATGATATGATTTTGAAAATGCACGGCCACATTTTTCACAAAAGAAATGTTTCTCCTGAGTGTGAACCGATGAATGCACTTTCAGATTCCTCGGTGTTGAAAATCCCTTGCCACACTGTTCACAACAGAAGGATTTCTCTCGATTGCTATGAACTGACGAATGCAATTTTAGATGAGAAGAATGTGCAAATGCTTTGCCACATATTTCACAACTGAATGGTTTCTCCTTTGTATGAACTAATAAGTGTCTTTTCAGATCACTTGGCTGTGAAAAAGCCTTATTACAAATTTCACAAGGGAAGGGTTTCTCCTGGGTGTGAACAAATAAATGCCTCTTTAAATGACTAGATTTTGAAAATGCCTTGCCACATTCTTCACAAATGAAGGATTTCACCTGGTTGTGAATTGTTAAATGTGCATTCAGATTGCTAGAATTTGAAAATACTTTGCCACATTTTTCACAACAGAAAGATTTCTCTTGAGTATGATCTAATAAATGCATTTTTAGATGATAATTTTGTGAAAATGCTTTGCCACACACTTCACAACAGAATGATTTTTTCCCAGTATGAAGTAATAAGTGGGCTTTCAGGTTGCTTGATGTGGAAAATGCCTTGCCACATTTTTCACAATAAAAGGAATTTTTCCTGGTATGCACCATTGAATGTTGTTTTAGATGATTTGCCTGTGAAAATTTTTTGTCACATTTTTCACAAGAAAAGGGTTTCCCTCGAGTATGAATTAATAAGTGTGCTTTTAGCCACCTTGATGTTGAAAATGTTTTGCCACATAATTCACAACAAAAGGGCTTTTCTCGAGTATGAACTAAGAGATGTGATTTCAGATGACTTGATTGTGAAAACGATTTTCCGCATATTTCACAGGAAAAAGGTTTTTTGTGGGTGTGAACAAATAAATGTACTTTTAAATTACTTGAGTTTGCAAATGTCTTCTCACATATTTCACAAGCAAAGGGCTTCTCCTGAGTATGAATTAATAAATGTGTTTTTAGATTACCTGCCTGATAAAATGCTCTGCCACATGTTTTACATGAGAAGGGTTTCACCTGTGTATGTATTACAAGGTGTTTTCTGAGACTACCTTTTGATGAAAGTATCTTTCCACATGTTTCACACTTGAAATGTTTTTGTTTACAAAAATCATTGTTCTTTGTCTCAGTACATTCAGCTACTGGATATTCCTCTGTAGAATTTATATTTTGATCTTGTAATGCATAAATTTCTTGTGTTTCTAACATATTCAAAACACTGAAGTTTTAATATTGAACATCTGCCTAATTATCTTCATCAGAAAGAATTTTATGTAGTGATGATTTGTAACGAAACTGAAACCTATTCAAAAGTACATATTTAAATTTCAATACAGGTACTATTCCTTTCCTCTGTTTTTGTTTTCCTTAGTTGGGGTTTGGAATTATTTATCCTCCTTGTTTGACACTGAAAAAAAAAAAAATAAATAAAAGCATGTAAACAGAAATAAGGAATTAAATAAAGCTGATGTAGAAAAATAAAAAGAGCATTAATAATAAATAATCATAAATGTACAAATGAAAAAAATATTGAATTCCTATTTTGTAATTCATTATTCATTACTTTCAGTGATTTCTGAATATTGCAATTTGACTTTTTTAGATATTCTGGACGTTATATTACTGGCAGGAAAGAATTCTTCCTCTATCTCCTTTGTCTTATCGTCTTCATCAACTTTATAACCTTTCTACCGTTCTGGACTCTTAGAATCAATTCAAGTGTCTGTTCATGACACTTCACAAGTATCTATGCCACAGCTTGCTATGTAACTAGTCCCCTGATTATAAATTGCTTTTGAAGCTATACATTCAGGTCAGTCACACAGTGGGCATTATTCAACAATATCCTTTATGAACTGTTGAATTACCAGTCGATTTGGAAAACAAAGATACTCTAGTTATAGTTACTGTTGTTGTTTATTATAAATAAATAGGATTTCTTATAATTATGTTATTTATTGTAATGCAGTGTCATAACCAAATGGCACTTCTCTCATTACTGTCGCTTAAATGGCAGGAGTGACCAGAGAACCTATCAATCCAATACTTAAACAATTAATGTAGACCGCATATTACGTTTCAGGCACATTAGTTATTTCTTAAATTACTTGAATTTTTAATGATTAATATAAATTAAAAGAAAAAAATAATTATCTTGTTACCAATTAATTACTTAAATATATATAGAAGTAATTGTTTTCACTTTACTGTGCATACTTTCCAACACTGCATGTTTTGTAATCAAGAAAGAAATGAAATACATATATTTCAGGCTCTGTGATTTAATAAATAAACATTTATAGTATACTGCAATTCTTTCATAACACAGTTTACGTATTTATTCCTGGATTTTAACAAAAAAGGAAATATAATGCTTATTTTGTGGAAATAGCAGTACAGTGCACAGTTAATATAACAAAGGCGTAGGAGGTTAACTTTAATACAGGAATTACAAGCAAAGTTCATTATAAAATAAAAAAAAAGTTCATTATAAATTTAAATTAATTTAATTAAATTTAATTTTTGGCTAATAAAATTTTGCCAAAAATAAAATTTAACCAGTTATTTTTCCAATTTAACATGAATACACAAATACAAACCTATTAACCAAGTGTTTTAATATAAGCAAATTACATTTCGGAAGTTCTTTTTTCTTTTAGCTTTTATATCTTGCCATGAGCAGATTAAATGGGTTAAATATTTTAAAAGGGTAGTACATTCTGTGTATTTTTCTTTTTTTTTTAATGCTGTATTTAAAATAAAAATATTAAACAGCAATGCAAAAATATAATTAAAACATGAAATTTCAATAATGCCAATTTCTTCTAATGGTCACATGTTTCTAAATGAGACATGTTTACAGGATATCCAGTTTACAGTATGGTGCATAAAGGAAATAAAGAACAATTCAGCCACAATCTAATCGCCACCATAGGCTGAGTGATCATACATAAAGATATAGAAAAAAAAAATCTTCTTATCTAACAAGTATCCTTTGAGTTACATGATTAAGATATTGGAAATTATTGCATAGGGGAAAACCAACATCTTAGAAATCATTTTCTATAGAAAATAGCATAGATTTTATCCTTTTAATCCGATTTTAACATTTTCACTGCCCACCCCTCCCCTTTACAAGGATATACTACTTTGGGTTATAAACACACAAGTAATTTAAATAGACAACATTACTGCATACATTGATGCTGCTGACTGCAATTGGTAGCAGCAATAAAGAATAAAATTAAAAATCTATCTGCCTGTTTGCCTTCCAGAAAATGCTGGAGAAAAAAAGGTCTCTAACATCTTATCTCTCAGAATTAGAGTGATAGGTGACCTTGTTTCTCTTTTGGTAACTCATTTGTGGTGCACACGATGACCAGAAAGTCCATCTTGCAGACCTCTGCTGGTAGGGTTGGAGGAATTACACTGACCACAGTTAGTGTGACTCTTTAGTAGAGCAATAAGAATGAAAATTATCAGTGCTGGAAGTAACAGAAAAACTGCTAGGAAAATGTCAGTGCAGAAACTTTGACAATTTTCATAGAGAAAGGGAACAGAATGGAAATTTTAAAAGCAAAAGAAAAATAAAACAGAATCTAAGCTCGTGCAGCAAAAATTTAATTCCCATAGTGTCAAGTGCTAAAGCCATATCCAAGAAACAACAGTGGAGATGATGCTTTCATGTGACTAAGTGAAATCTTTTAGAAAGATTTTGTCCAATAAACTAAACTTAAATTAATTAGAGATCTGTTAGTTTGACTTCTGTTCCAGGGAAAATAATGGAGTCACTAATTAAAGAAGCTTTGCAGGATCATCCAGACAAGACAGCAGTAATAATTCAGACACAGCATGGGTTTGTCAAGGGGAAGTCTTGTCTGACCAATCTGATTGGATACTATGATGTGGTCACAAAGGAACTGGATGCAAAAAATAATTCTGATATCATATACATTCCTTGGATTTCAGGAAAGCTTTTGACACTGTTGCACGCAAGTTGCTACAATGGATAAAAGGATCGTTGAGTGGGAGAAGACAAAGAGTGGTAATCAGTGGATACTGCTCTACATGGACTAATGTTATTAGTGATGTCTCTCATGATTCGGTGTTGGGAGGAAAGACAGTTGTAGAATAGATGTGCAGAAGTTTGCGTTTAGCCAGCAGGTAGTTGATTGCTGGAAGAAACTTCCATCTATTGTTTTGGAACTTGATAACTTAAATAAATTTAAGGCAGTACTAGACAAACGTTTGGAATGAATGGTTCAGTGAAATGGGAAGGGTTTTTTTTTTTTTTTTTTTGCTGATGTTTTATAAGCTTGCTTTCTTGCATCATGTGTCTCTACTAATGCTAACTTAAACTAGAGAAGAACGAACAGAGTGGAGAGTTATCTCTATTCCCGAATGCACCCTGAACTGACTGGTGCATTTGAGAAGAGATAACTCTGCAGTTGAAAATACTACTGCCTAAATAAATGTTTGGTTATGATGAGAATATCTAGCAGGATTATTAGGAAGTGAACTGATCAGTGGCACAAGTTGTTTAAAGATGACAAATGATGAGAGAGACAAATTCCTTATGTAAGAGCTCTGTTGAGTAAGTATGGACTCACATCGCACGCACACACACATTTTTTAATAAAAGTGATGTAGTTAATGAGAAGAAAATTTGCAAATTTACAAACTTTTACTAGCATTGAAAAAATACTCAGACTGAAGAAAACAAAAAGAAAATAGTAATCTAATTTTTATTTTATTAAAAATAAAAATCTGTGTATTAATAAATGCAAAGTTATGATAAGTTACATTTATAGTACATTATTTCTGAATATACGGATTATTAAAATTTTATATAATATGGTATTTGTTATAATACTATGCTTTAAAAACAATAATCTGTGAACAAATATTTTTACATATGTAGTAAGTTTCACCATTTTGTTTGTTTATTGTTTCTCAAGTCAATATTGAGTAAATAAAGTGGAAATTGCTATTTCTATATATTACAAAAGTGCAGCACAATTTACTTATTCCTTTGAAATAATCTTCAGTAATACATATGAAATTTCAGCACAACAAAATGATTCATTCACCCAATGACACTTGGGATTTTACTTATAGGCAGATGATATAAGTACTTGTTCATATAAACATTGACATTCTTTGTTCTTTCTGCTACCATAGGAATTTTTTTTACACTTTTGGTACAACAAACCCCTCCCTTCCTCCCCTTTTTTGTGATCTCTCAAGAATATTTTGCAATCCACAAAAAAGAATAATAATATCCATCTCACAAACCACTGTTCTGGATAACTAAATAACAGGTTTTCAATTTTTTCTACATCTTTTCTCAAGTTTCTCATTGGTAGTATGTGTGTTAGTTGTCTGACAGCACTGGGGGAATTTCTCCCATCTCCACTCATTGGTAGTACAGTGGATTTGATCACTATCATTCCATACTATGTATAAGAGCGGGATCAAGAACATGTACCACAGAGCAATCAACCTACATGGGCTGGCCAGAATCCAATTCCATGAATGGGGCAGTTGACCCACCTCAATAGAAATCAATCACATGTAAACTGAATTTAGTTTATATGCTCTCCCCAAAGTGATCTACCTTATAAAGATTTTTAATTATGCTATTTCTGCTTCTATAAAATTATCTAAAAAATTACACACATACATATATACATACATACAAACTGTTCTTGTTTTCTGTTCCTCACCTTCCATTCCCCCTTCAGTGAATATAATGTTCATGACATAATGATATCGATTTAAGAAAGGGGAAATTTTATCAAAATAACCCTTGTCAAGTTTTTTTTTAAATAATTGAGTGTGTGTATGTATGTATATATATATATATATATATATATATATATATATATATATTAGTATTATACATTAGAATGTAAATAATATAAGTAGCATCTTGTGGGGTTGCTGTGGTTATCAAAAAAAAAAAAAAAACGTTCTTAAGATTGAAGTGGGAATTCATAAATAGAATTCTGGTGTCAAAAATTATGGTTAGAAAGTTCAGAATTCGATTAATACTAACGACAGCTTTCACTTACAAAGACTTCAGAAAACACTTGACAGTAAACGACAATCACATTAACTATTTAATAACATACAGTGCTGTTTTAATTGATCATTCTAATTTAATTAAACACTATGAAGAACGGAAATGATATGAAGTTCTCTGTATGAAGGCAGATATGAAGTTCTCTGAGCAGTGCAGACGAGCTGCAAGAGTAGCTCATGGTGTCTTGTCAATGATATACAGGAATTTTTCTAGCAGGGACAGGGATGTGATTATTCCCTTGTATAAGGCATTGGTCAGGCCACACCTTGAGTACTGTATACAGGTCTGGAGGCCTCATTTCAAGAAGGATGTAGAGCTGCTGGAACGAGTACAGAGAAGGGCAACAAGATTAGTGAATGGAACAAAGGGTTGCTCTTACGAAGAAAGGCTTAAGTTTTGCAAATTACAGAGCCTGGAGACTAGGCATCGGCGAGGTTGTTGTTGTTGTTGTTTGTTGTTGTTGTTTGGTTTTTAGGAGCATTAGCAACTAAGGCCATATTGCTCCGGAATATGCGGTGGTCATTCCCTGACCTTTCCGCATCCTCCGTATTTGGTGGTGACGGGCTCGAACCCCGGTATAATCAAGAAGCGTATGATACGCACTGCTGCTCCTTCCCACCTGGCTACGGAGGCGCCCATCGGCGAGGTGATCTGATAGAGGTGTATAAGGCTTTGAATGGCTTGAGCATGCTCAATGCCGATGGGATTCTTCCTCTTGCTCAGAATAATCACCTGAGAGGGCATAAATTCAAATTGAGGAAGGACGGATGTCGGATAGATGTGCGGAAATTTGCCTTTAGCCAGCGGGCAGTTGGTTTGTGGAATAGACTCCCATCGCTTGTTGTTGAAGTTGATAGCCTAAACAAATTTAAGGCTCAGTTGGACAGGTATTTCGAACGAACGGAGGGGTGAAATGGGAGTAGTGGTTGTTTTTTTTTTTTTTTTTTTGGCTGATGCTGAATAAGCTTGCTTTCTTGCATCATATGCCTCTACTAATGCTAATGCTAACGAGCTACCAAACTTACCAGATTTAAATATAAACAAATCTTGAATCATAGTGAAATAGAAAAAAAGAAATGAAGTAAAATTAAACGAGCCAAAAAAATTACAGGTAGTGAACGCTAAACACTTTTCTCTCTAAGTACACTGTAGAAAAAAAAAAGTGCTCCTTCCCTGGCAACCCCTATCTAGGTTTAGCTATTTCGATTTTCTATTTATTTTTGGTACAAAGATGGTATTCTGCTCCATTTCTCTTTTAAAGCATTTAAGGTCCACGAAGAGAATGAATAATCTCGGCTAGAGCAAGGTATAACAATGGGTTAGAGGGGGATCATTATATTTATATACACATATGATTATATATAACATTGTATATACAGGCGGGCCTCGATTAATGCAATTAATTCGTCCCACGAACGCATCGCGCAAAACAGAAATGCGTTAATCGAATATCTTAACCAATAGGAAAAATTATAATTGGTCCTTGACCTTCTGAAATGTCCATAAAGAATTTTAAAAATACCTTTTAAATAACTTTTTAACTGTATATAATGTAAAAGATAATGAAAATAATTATGGAATTAAATGTTTATTGCATAAAACAGCGGTTCTTAAACTGTGCGCCGCGGAATATTTTAAATTTTTGAGGGAAACACAGCGATACTCGACATCTGTCGGACACCGCGCGAACTACTAGCTCGAGGTAGTTCACAGTTTCAGCATTTCTTATTAAGTTGTTTGGACCTAACTACTAAATGAAACTGTTAAGTATTTCTTTTGGTCTGGGTGCGCCTTGAAAAAATTACTGAGACATTAAAGGCGCCGTGAACCGAGAAACTTTGGGAACCTCTGACAAAAAATACACAATAAAATTACCGTTGCGGAAATATTTGAACAGTGTTGACTTTCTCTTTTCATCAATCAATTTCCGATAGCCGGCAACAATCTTCTCTGGGCCCTGGTGAAATACATATCGCAGAGAACATCAAACCTTTTGTTTGAGGTTCTATGCGATACGAAAGATTTCATCTAATTCTTTTACCGTTATCTCCTTCACTGTAACATTTTCATCTGGCTCATTTAAAAATTTGAATTTTTAAATGCAAGTCTGCATTGACTTTATTAGTAGGAGACAAACACATCTTCTTCCAATGGTTGATGGAACACACCGAGGCGGGCAGCAGGCAAACGTTTGTTTATTGACTGTATGACTCGCGGTAAGCTAAACTATCACATAAAAAAGATCGCGTTAACTGGAAATTTGCATCATGTAAAGTGAAAAGTGGTATCATTTTTCAAATAGCGTTAACTGAATATCGCGTTAATCGAACTTGCGTTATGCGAGGCCTAGCTGTATATTAAATTCCCAGGTTTACGAGTTTTTTTCTTTCCAAAGTATCAACAAAATCGAAGACATGAACATTAATTGCAAAAAATGAATGTTAAACATTCATAAATACTACATTTCAAACCACGTTTTTGTTTTTTTTTTTTTTCAGGAGTATTAGCAACTAAGGCCATATTGCTCCGAGAATATGTGGTGGTCATTCCCTTGACCTTTCCGCATCCTCCGTATTTGGTAGTGACGGGCTCGAACCCCGGTCTAATCAAGAAGCGTGTGCTACGCACTGCTGCTACTTCCCACCTGTCTATGGAGGCCCCAGTCAAACCACATGCATAGCTATACAATACAATGCACCCCGTTTTAAGATATTAATCCGTTCCAGAGACACCATCGTATCGTGAAAATATCGTATGTCAATCCAATAACACATCGTTTTTTGGTAATTCCTCCCATGACCTCGGAAGTTGAAATTTTCATATATACTTCTCTGAAAGGTCAGTTTTATAATGCAAATCAATAAAATGCACTACACTTTCATCGTTTGTTATAAGAACCAATTTTGAACGCCTTTGTGACATTTTTCTAAAGCACATTTCTGGAAGTCATGACCATAAAACAATAAAAACAATTTGCACTTTCCGGTTTACTGGGCTTTCTGTTAGTGCAAGCAATTATAAACAGGTAGTAAACTCAATGTTATTGCATTAGCAAAAATACTGATAGCTGGAATTGTGTTTTTTGCGTTATTATGGTGAAATGTGTTTCCCCTTTACTGAAATCTTCAATCATATAAAAAACATAAATAAATTTTCAGAATCTTCTCTTCATTCCTTTTTTTTAAAGCTTTGTAACCTTGTTACTCCACGCAAATCGTGTTAGTTGTAATTTGTGCATTCAATTAAAAATGCTATTGAAATTTATAAAGAAAATAGAAGATTATCTTGGAAACAAATGCTACTTGAAGCACTTCTGAAGAAGATGACTCCTTGTGCAGCAAACCAATGAGTGTCTAGTTAATAATGAATGATCAACGAGTGTGCAATTAGTCGATGATGAAGAATAAACATTCTTTGAAATTTGTAAGTCATAAATAATTTCTTCATTATTATAATTTGCTTGATTTTACAGGCTATGTTTTAATTTCTTTGGATAATTCAATCATTGTTTAAACAAACTAATTAGCTAACTAATTTCATTGTTGAGAACGTAACCCCTATTTTTAACATTATGACATTATGAAGCGGGATTTAATTCCCGCTTCATGAGTTTTCATTTTACGAGTGCACGCTAGGAACGAATTAACTCGTAAAGTCGAGAACTACCTCTATAATATTTAATATATTATAGACCGGTGGGTGAAGAGTCAAGGGCCGATGGTTGTTTTATTACAGTTCTTAAAGAACACAGAGGAAAGGATAAGAAAAAATAAAAAAGCTTAAATATTACAGTTACCCAAGAACAGCCTCATCCACCCATGTGTTCTGTTCTATGTTTGCCTGTACCCAAGTTTCAAGTAAAATAAAAAAAATAAAATAAAAAAATTCTGTTCTTGCCTGAGACTGGCTAACTCAGCAACAAAGTGAAAAAAAAGGAAAAATAAAAGTTCCTTGCATTGACTGGATTCGAGTACAGGCCTTCTGCATTCAGGGTGGGAGGGAAGCAATTATAAAACCACTGATAAACATGAGGATTAGGCATGTTATAGCCAAAGCAGCTTATGCACCATTAAACCATCATAACATCAAGAACAATGAGCTTAGGTGTATTAGCACCATTAACAGAATTAGACTACAAATTGCTAAAAGGATCCAACTAACTCTGAGATTTCGGAAAAATTTAACACGGCTACCATCCATGTGTCAGAAACAGGTAGAATTGCATTCATGTCAGAAGTAATCAGGTCAATGAAATACAGATGGGTCAAGCTGTGAGGTGGGACTTCTGTCAAGATTCACCACAGAATGCCATATTAGCAATAACACTGTTGATCCAGGATATTGCAGTTTTGCTGCAACATCCTGGATCGACAGCAGCAGACGTAAATGACATGGAAATTTCATAGTGAAAGTAGTCATGAAGTGCTTGGATCGACTGTAAAAATGGATGGAGAGAATGGAAGACATTCAAAAGAGAACAAATCGCATCAGTCCTCATCGAATATTGTCAACTAGGAGTTCAATGAAACAACAGGAAGTTGCATGGTATCAGATTTTATAGAAGAGCAGCAGAGCACAAACTAAACATCACAGAATGCAGTACAGACTTGGTTGGTGCCCAACCCATTATAAATGTTCTCTCGTTCATTGAAAAGTTATGGAGTGATAAATAGCAGTAAATGGTTTCCTGATCTGATGTCATTATTCAATTATGGAAAATGCCTGGAAAACTTTGCTTTGGAGTGTTGTCCTGTGGAGATTAAAGGGCTGTCGCAATCTGAGGCTTTCTTGTTTTGAACCATTTGCAATATCCTTGAAACAATGAATGCCATGTGGTATATAGTGACATTCCCACACTCTGACAGCAATATGGGGAGAGATTGTTTTTGATTCCACATCATAGTGTACAGCCTGTAGTCACTTAGTTTTAAAGCATGCAAAGGCTTCAGTGACCTGCACAGCACCCTGATCTTAATGCCGCTGAATCCCATTGGAATGAATTAGAACATTGGCTATGGGTCATGCTAGCATGTGTGTCATCAATAGTGCGATTGACCACTGTATTGGAGGAATGGGATAAAATACCTCTGTTAGCAAAAACTGGTTCAAAGTATACTGACAAAGATACACTGTGTGCAATTAAGGACAGACACTTTATTAAATATTGTATCAATGATTCCCCGAAAACAAGCATGTGCCCAGTTACATTTGGCAACACACCGATGAGCCAAAACATTATGACTATCTACCTAATATGATGTTGGTCTTCCAAGTGCAAAAAATTCAAATTTTATATTAGGGCCACCCATAAACTCTTACATATACCCATATATGTATTATGACTGTGAATTGCATGTGTTCTTTGGCCAATTTGCCTGTTTTGCTGGTTGAAAAACCCCCAGTTTCTCGGGGGGGAAAACCTTGCTATCTATGCCTGAGACCGACTAACTCGGAGATTGTTTGTTTGCTTTTTAGGAGCATTAGCAACTAAGGCCATATTGCTCCGGGATATGCGGTGGTCATTCCCTGACCTTTCCGCATCCTCCATATTTGGTGGTGACGGGCTCGAACCCTGGTCTAATCAAGAAGCGTGTGCTACGCACTGCTGCTCCTTCCCACCTGGCTACGGAGGCACCTAACTCAGAGACGGAGTGAAAAAAGCCCACTAAAGTTCCTTGCATCATCAACGGGATTTGAACCTGGGCCTTTTCCACCCGGTGTGGGGAGGACGGTGATGATACCACTGTGCTACCCATGCAAATGGTCCTCCAAGTGCAGCCAAAACAGCTCATACTGGGTAAGGCATGGATGCTACAAGATTTCTAAATGTCTTGTGATATCTGGTATCAACACGTAACCAGCCGATCCTTTAACTCTTGTAGGTCCGTGGTTGAGATGCCGCAGATCGGAGTTGCTGTTCCAAAACAAACCATAGATGCTCGATAGGATTGATGCCTGTGGAATTTGGAGGCCAGGGCAATATTTAGAAGTCTTCCTCATGTTCCTCGAACCAGTCTCGAACAATCCTGGCGGTGTGGCATGGCACATTATCCTGCTGAAAGACGGCACCGCCAGAGGGGAAGACCGTTGCCATGAAAGGGTGTACCTGGTCAGCAATGTTTAGGTAGGTGGTTGACGTCAGAGTGCCCAGCACATGGATGACTGGACCCAGGGTATCCCAGCAGAACATCGCCCAAAGCATGACACCGCCACCACCAGTTTTGTCCCATAGTTCATCCAGGTGCCATCACTTCCTCAGGTAAACTACGCACACGTACCCGGCCGTCCACACGGTGCAACAGAAATATGATTCATCAGATCAGACGACCTTCTTCCAATCATTCAAGGCCCAGTTTCGATGCTTGCATGACCATTGTAGGAGTCATAGCCAGTGAAGCATGGTTAGCATGGGCAGCCGGAGTGGCCTGCAGCTACACAGCCCCATTTTCGACAGGGTTCGGTGTACTGTGTATTATGACACATTACTCCCGTCACCAGCATTCCAATTACCGGCGAGTTGTGCCACAGTCATCCTTGTGTTGCCACGTACCATCTAGTCTTTTCCACCAGATGGTACGTGGTTTTGAGGTGTATAAGGCCTTGAATGGGTTGAGCATGCTGAATTCTGATGGGATCCTTCCACTTGTTCAGAATAAGAACCTAAGGGGGCATAAATTCAAATTAAGAAAAGACAGATGTAGAATAGATGTGCAGAAATTTGCCTTTAGCCAGCAGGTGGTTAATTGCTGGAACAAACTTCCATCTGTCATTGTGGAAGTTGATAGGTTGAATAAATTTAAGGAGGAACTGGACAGGCATTTGGAGGGAATGATGTGATTTTTTTTTTTTTTTTTGGCTGATGCTGCATAAGCTCATACACATGCTTTCTTGCATCACATGCCACTACTACTACTACTACTACTACCTGGTGTGGGGAGGATGGCGATCCTATCTACTGTGCTACCCGTGAGGGCTCACAATGGCCTGAAGCACTGCTCCAAGCTAAGCAGGAACTTTCTAGCAACTATACTCCGTGAAAGCAAGTGTTGCATCTAATGTGACTGTTTTCCAGTAAAGCATTAGCGCATTTCTAATTCTTGATTTTAATATTTTCTTTATTTGGTTTTAATGGTTTGTATGGATTTTCAGAAATATTATGACAGCTTCATTTTTCTTTCTGCTTTATGTACACATTTCTGCTTTGCATCATTAAACAATGCTGAACAGCTTCCATTCTTATTTCATTGATTGTTGTTATCAATTAAGCTAGGTCCTGAAGTGATCACAATAAGTGGTGTCCACTGTATTTATTAATAATCCTGATGAAAGGATATTAAGCTTAATGTGTGTGTAGAATCTTTATTGTACAGTTGCTATAGTACATACAATATTCCAACACAGCTGCACAGCTGAGGGCTTTACAAATTACAATTATAATGTTCTACACATTTTATGATAAACATTGACCATTCTTATAGATAACTTATACACAAAATAACACAGAGATATCTATTACATTAAAAGTATATACAATTAGAGTGAACAAGGGAGAGGCAAGCTCTTGCATGTGCACAGGTTCAAATTAATTCAATGATTGCAGAGTCACTTCTGACAAGGCAGAGTTCTTACTTGCAGTTGAAGCAGCCATTTAGAACATAAATTTGCTCGCTTTTAAATAAGGTTTGAATATGGCAGAATTACAGAAAAAATCACAATCACTTAATTTCAGCAAGGCTAGCCCTTCTATATTTGCTCTCCTCCAAAAAGCACTTCAGATTAAAAAAAAAGAAAAAAAGTTCTTGTTTGTACTCCAGCATGACCACCAACCAGGTCAGTGGAGTTTACAATAAATCATCAATACAAACGTCAATCATATTTAGCAGTCCTCCTCCTTAAAATTGAGTTCCTAAAGATACAAGAAGAACAAGGCTCTGCTAGTTTTGAATTAATATTTTTAAATAAACTCTTTCTCTTTACATGCATCTACAGACTTTCAACGTTCTGAGTATAGACAACATTATCATCTACAGGGGCATTTCTAGGATATATAACATCCAAATGTTAATTAAAATTTGGTGCCCCCTTTAAAAATTTCTTCATACATGGATGTAAGTTTCAGGTTTTCAGGCACCCCTTGCACCCTCAGAACGGCCCATCCCTGATTATCTATGAAGTTTTGTGGACGATCATGGAATACATGTAAACTGCACTTCAAATTTGATCAATGTAGGCACGGGCTGTTCAACCATTAGAGATGGTTAGTGTGTGTGCACGTGCACACCTAAGAATATTATTACACAATGCATTTTAAAGTATCATTGCACAATGATTCACAACAAACTCAATTAAGGAGCATTTTTCAAAATCTTTTTCAGTGCTTACAAATACCCATGTTTCTTATACCACTATCATTTCTAGTATTGTTGATCGAAATACTTGCTTTCATCATGCTGAATAATGGTTGGCATACTATTATCATCAAAGCCTCTTAATGGGGGCAGCTTTGCATTATGGGTAACCCTGGAACTTCTTGCAGTAAATATACAGTTCAAAAAGAATTTCTCTCAGTAACATTGGTTTATGTGCTATTTCTCTTGTGCATATATTTACTCCAACAATATATCAGAATTATTTGGTTCAACAAAAACTGAATTTTTTAAAAAACAAGACCAAAACTAAATATTTTTTCATGTTTTTCTTGCAAGTAGGACTGTATTTCACCATAAATCCCCTGTAAATAATCAACAAGACTATATAACCAGTTTCAAATAATTTATTTAACATGTTTACTGTCAAATTTATTTCAGAACATGTATTCCATATGCCATAGTTTTTGGAACACTGAGGAGCAATTGTAATACTTGCCTAAAAATAAATAGTCAAATGATCCTCTGTTACATGTGGATGAGTGAACAAACAAACATGTAGCCAATAGGCACTTATCATTATATATATATATATATATATTTAATATAGTCTAAGTATTATATCTGTTTAAGTTGTTAGTATCGGTGGTAGAGGCTAAAGTTGTAAAATACCGAATCTATTTAATTTAATTAATTTACTTATACTGATATATTTATTAAATATATAATGCATTTTGCTTATCATGGATATATATATATATATATATAGAATAGAAGTAATAGGTACAGGAGTGGTAATAAGAGAAATATATGATGGAATATAGACCTGGGTTACTACTATGTAGAGTAGAAAGCACCCAACAACCATAAATAAATAATGCTAGTAGGATATGCTTTTAGTGTTCAGAGAACAGAGGGTAGTGTAATCAACCAAAGGGTTAGACAACATAGAAAGGCAGTCATAAAATAAGACAATTCGAACCTGCAATAAAAAGTCAAAAATATTATATTATAAGTACTTAGTGCTGTACTTCAGATGATTTCAACGTTGTTAACGAGGGCCAGCCGTCAAAACCAATCAAAATGCAGCAAAAAGTAATGCCTCTGTTTCTAACATGAAATATACGTAGCATGTCACGTTAATAGTAATGCTAACGTATATTTACGTTAGCATTACTATTAACAAAGTACATTTATGGAGAGGGAGTATGATTCCTGACCGTCTGCTCCATCTCGTGATTTCAACTTTCAATGATTTTTAGTATTACTCTACTACCTATATTTCTTATTATCTATCATTTCTCTGCCTCTGTCAGGTCACACGCGCGCGCGCGTGTGTGTGTGTGTGTGTGTGTGTGTGTGTGTGTGTGTGTGTGTGTGTTTCATATACACTAGTCTAAAAATAACCTAACACCTCCATTCACAAAAAATTTATTAAAAAAAAAAAAGCCATGACCGTTTCTCACACAAGGAAAACTAAACAAACTGCACTGACCACTAACATCAACATATTGAAATAACAAAAGCAAAAAGAACAAAAATAAGCAATAAACATAACTATCAAAATACACCTTTCAATATCTTTAAATATACAAATATCTCCATCATAATGCTTCTACTATGGGAACTCATACATGAAAACAACACAACATGCTCTGCACAAGGTAAATACTTCTTCGAAATGTTCCAACATTTTCTTTGCAATTAGTACAGCCATCAATAACAATGAATAGCAGAGATTGATTCATGTTTATGTTCAGAAGCATATAAATCTTAACCCCCCCCCATTTCATCAGTAATATGTACTACTAACCCAACATAATTTTCAATTACTTTCTAGAGTACTACGTTTCTCTTCTCAATAATTTGAAGAAAAATGTTTTGATCTTCAATTATCCATGCACCCCACTAACAACCTAAGCCATAAATTTTCTTTCCAGTAAGATATTGCATCATCCATAAACAATCATTACACTCAACTGCCCACCATTAGCATTAGCATTGGCATATGATGCAAGAAAGCAAGCTTATTCAGCATCAGCCAAAAAAAAAAAAAAAAAAACCCACTCCCATTTCACCCCTCTGTTCGTTCGAAATACCTGTCCAGTTGAGCTTTAAATTTGTTTAGGCTATCAACTTCAACAACAAGTGATGGAAGTCGGTTCCACCAACCAACCACCCGCTGGCCAAAGGCAAATTTCCGCACATCTATCCGACATCCGTCCTTCCTCAATTTGAATTTATGCCCTCTGAGGTGATTATTCTGAGAAAGATGAAGAATCCCATTGGCATTGAGCATGCTCAAACCATTCAAAGCCTTATACACCTCTATCAGATCACCTCGCCGGTGCCTAGTCTCCAAACTCTGTAATTTGCAAAACTTAAGCCTTTCTTCGTAAGAGCAACCCTTTGTTCCATTTACTAATCTTGTTGCCCTTCTCTGTACCCGTTCCAGCAGCTCTACATCCTTCTTGAAATGAGGCCTCCAGACCTGTATACAGTACTCAAGATGTGGCCTTACCATTGCCTTATACAAGGGAATAATCACCTCCTTATCCCTGCTAGAAAAATTCCTGTATATCATTGACAAGACACCATGAGCTACTCTTGCAGCTCGTCTGCACTGCTCAGAGAACTTCATGTCTGCCTGCACAATTACCCCCAGGTCCTTTTCATTCTCCACCACTGTCAGTGTAGTACCGCAGAGTTGATACATTGCTCTGGGGTTACTGTTTCCCATATGCAGCACTTTACATTTGTCGATGTTAAACCTCATTTGCCACCTCTCAGCCCATCTGTTCAACCTTTCCAGATCCTGTTGCAGCAGCATAGCGTCAGTATTGTCCTTAACGACCCTGCCAACCTTTGTATCATCTGCAAACTTGGACATTAAACTTGATATCCCATCATCAATATCATTCATAAACACCGAAAACAACAACGGACCAACACTGAACCTTGAGGAACTCCACTAATAACATTAGTCCACGTTGAGCAGTGTCCATTGATTACCACTCTGTCTTCTGCCACTCAACCATCCCCTTATCCATAGCAGCAATTTGCCTCCAATGCCACACTGCTCCAATTTGTGCAGCAGTCTTCCATGTGCAACAGTATCAAAAGCCTTTCTAAGATCCAAATATATAATATCAAAGTTATTCCCTGCATCCAGTTCTTTTGTGACTACATCATAGTATCCAATCACATTGGTCAGGCAAGACCTGCCCTTAACAAAACCATGTTGCGTCTGAGCTATAACTGAATTCTTGTTCTAGATGATCCTGCAGTGCTTCTTTAACCAGTGCCTCCATTAATTTACCTGGAACAGAAGTTAAACTAACAGGTCTATAATTACTTGTGTCAGCCTTTGATCCTCCTTTGTGAATTGGGGTTACATTTGCACATCTCCAGTCTATGGGTACCTCCCCTGAGTCCAAAGAAGCTCTCATAATTATGGCTAGGGGTTTGCATACTTCCTTTGCTGCCTCCTTTAATATAACTGGATAGATCCCATCCACCCCAGGTGCCTTTTTTATGTTTATCGTCAACAATCTCTCCTCCACTTTCCTCTCAGTTATTACAAAATCATCCAGCTCACTGCCAATGTTTACTTTACCTACATCATTCTCCTTCCTGAATAACTCCTCATGCGTGAATGTAGATGCAAAATACTCGTTTAGATTGTTAGCCACCTGAGCAGGATCCTCAACTGTTGAACCATCAATATCCAGTGGACCAATCTGATTCATCCCTTTCCTTTTCGAGTTCAAGTATGTAAAGAACTCTTTTCTGTTTTTCTTTGCATCCTTTGCCAAGGATTTTTCATAGTCTGCCTTTGCCTGCCTAATCTCCTTTGTGACGTGGTTACAGACCAACTTATATCTATCATAGGCTTCCATGTCACCCATTAATTTGTATGTATCCCATGCATTTTTCTTCTCTGCCACATGTCTCATTAGTTCATCTGACAACCATTTAGGCCTAAACCTTGAACAATATTTCTTAGTTGGTATGTAAAGCCTGGTAGCCTCCAAGATTAGTTCCTTGAATGCTTCCCATTTTGAGTTTGCTGTTGGTAACATCATCAGTTGGTCCCACTGTATAGAATTTAAATACTGTCTCAGACCATCATAGTCGCCTTTACGAAAACAAAAACCCTTCCCTTTACCTCTGATGGTAGTTACATCCTTGAGTAAATCCCACTTCAACACACTGTGATCACTGCCACCTAGTGGTTCATTTATCTGCAGGTTCTTAATGCATGAAGAATCACTACTGATAATCAGATCAAGAGTATTGCTCCCTCTTGTTGCCTCACGAACATGCTGATGTAGAAAACAATCATCCAATAAATCCACAAAAGCCTTGCTAGTGTGCGAGTGACCAACCCACAAATTCCAGTCAATATCTGGGAAATTAAAGTCCCCCATTATAAGACTCTCTGATTTACTGGCCCACTCTATTTCCCTGTACAATATCTTATTATACTCATCAGAGTCATTAGGCCTATAGCACACTCCTACTCTCAATTTTGATTTCCCTATGCTTATGTCACACTAAACTGACTCGACACTGCCCTGTCCATCGATGTCGACTGGCTTCACTTCCTTGGACTTTATGTGTTTCTTAATTAATAGCATAACCCCTCCTCCCCTCCTGTCCTGTCTATCCTTTCTATACACATTGTATTCCCCAAATTCCAGTTCCGCATTACTTATATCTGTGTGACACCACGTCTCTGATATCCCAACAATATCTGCCTTTGATGTTTTGAGCAATACCTCAAATTCATCAAATTTATTTACCAAACTCCTAGCATTGGTGTACACGCAGGTATACATGCACCTGTTTCTATTCTTAGCAACCCTAACACAACCCATGTGTTTACTTGTACCGCAATGACTACCAGCAGTCTCTGAAATATCCTGCATCTTGTTTTTCAGACTTCTGCTCATTTCAATAGAAGCAGTGCAAGAATCACTTCCACCTCTGCCACTGGCTACTGTTAATCTATTAGTCCTTGTATCCCCCCCAACTAGCAGTTTTCCGACCCACCTAACACTGCCTCGACAGCATCAGCAAAAATTCTTGCACCCTTTCTATTTAAGTGTATCCCATCCCTGTAGAAGCAATCTCTCCTGTTAACAAGTACAGTCCAGGCTGAAAAAAATTCTACCCCTTGAGCCTTGCACAATCCCTCCAGGGCCGAATTGATCGACAAGGCTCTCATCATATACTCCCTCCTATCGTGTCTGGGCAGAATTGCAGACACTTTCAAGTTCAACCCTAATTCACGGCTTTTTTTCAACAGTGACCTGTACTTGCTAAGTAATTCCGCCGGTCTCCTACTCTTAATATCATTAGTGCCAACGTGTACAACTATATCACCTTTTGTGCCCTTAAAAGATGATATCCGCTCTACAACGTCATCAACCTTTGCCCCTGGCAGACATACCCTGGTCCTATTCCACCTATCCTTTTTACAAAGTATGTTCCCCGTTTCCCTGACAATAGAGTCACCAACAACTACTAGTTCCTGTGGGACCAGCGCATTCTGCCTAGGGGGCTGCTTCTGTGTTGCCTGATGACCAAGTGCAAGCTCTGGCGTTGATGTGGGCAGCTGAGAGCTTGATGGGCCCCTCAATTTATTTCCTTCGAGGGCATCCACCCTGTCCTTCAAGCTCTCATAAAGGCCCATAACAACGCTGAGTTGTCGCCTGATTTCCTTGCACTCCTTAATTAATGAGTGGGGAGAGAATAGTAGGGGCAGCCAATGGTTTGGATATAGCTGTTTATAAAGATTGGGGGTGGGGGAGGCATTACAATATCCTGTGGGGAACCCAGAATTCAGAGGTGTGCCTCTATACCCAGCCAACACCTAGGTGCTGGGTGGGCCACTTTTGGGTAGTTCAAAGGTCTGGCAGGCCATCAGAAGGTTGCAACTCCAGAATGTGAGGCTTACCCATGGATCTTTGTAACAGTGACTCCTGACAACTTGTAGCTCCACTCACTGCTTCTTGATGACTGGTAGATGCGCTGCTCTGAACAATTAATGCTTTTATCACTCATTTGCTTTGTAATGCATTTCATCTCAATGTTTTGTTCAGATGTGTTTTACAGGTTATTAATTACCACCCACTTCTTTTATTATATGTTTCATTCACTGTCAGTTGCCACTCTTTTCACTCATTGTTTTGTTTTGCAAACATAAACCATTGCAGCAGTCATTTGTGGTTTTTTTAGGTAAAGGGAAGGAAGTGCAATCATTTTAGTCTCACTCAGCAAGTTGATAAGCATGATTTTTATTATTTTAAAGTGAAAAGTAACATAATCATAGTTTTTTTTTTTTCCCCTTAAATACTTCCGACCCAAAAGTCATATAAACTAACCTAACCTTAACTTTGGGAAGGATTCAAGCAAAAAAAAAAAAAAAAACCAACCGTTAATCATTTATTTATTTTTTTGCAGCTGCCAGAAACACTGCCAGCTGAAGTTGTTTGCAAAACGGCACTCACACTCACTACAACAGAAAACTGTGGTGATTAGTGGCCAATCACTGAGAAACTGTGTGTGTGTGTGTGTGTGTGTGTGTGTGTGTGTGTGTGTGTGTGTGTGTGTGTGTGTGTGTGTGTGTGTGTGTGTGTGTGTGTGTGTGTGTGTGTGTGTGTGTGGAGCTACAAGTAGACAAGAGTTGTCGCACAGATCCATAGATAAGCCTCACATACTGGAGTTCATCCATTAAAATTATTAATATGTATTTTTTTCCCTGGGTATTACTTATATACTGTATTTACACTAGTTTCACTGATGAGGTTAGAAAATGAAATTGAACAACAGATGAATAAATTCAGTTATATTTAACAAACTACGTACATAAAAATGTTGGGTAAAATTTTAGTATCCGGTAGCACCCTGGCCATGTCGAACGACTGATTTTTGCTCAAATCCCTCCGGAAGTCACATGAAAACCTAGCCTTTTTTCACTAAACAAAAATGAAAGTCAATAAAAAACATGAATCCCTCTTATAAGTGTTTTTTTCCCTTCTAATTACAACTACTTTTCTCAGTTCAAGTCCTTCATGCAACCTTCTGTTCATCATGTAGTAACACAAGGGGTACCAGATACTAAATTTCAGTGCCAAATGATGAAATTTTTTTTCATTTATTAACATAGAATTAAAATAATTTTTTTACTCACACTAAAACTTTTCCAGGGTGGACACAAGACAACAGGAAAGCATCTGGTGATGGAGGTGGGCCACAGTGAATAGTGCTGTCCTAGAATATCAGACAGAAAAAAATATATAAATAAAAATAATATGAAACAAGTTAAAGAATTATATTCACATGAATCACTTCACCAGGGAGATTTCAACCTAATTACGTCACAAACCTTATAGCTTTGTATTCTAGGAGCAGTGTTGAATCTAAGGGATGACAAAATCCCCCCCACCACCCGGCAAAAAATAGTAATTTTTATTTTAATATTTGTTCAAAGACCTCAGATGTTGAAATTTTCACCACATTTTTTATTTAATTTTAATTGAAATTTTCTTCTTACTGCACCCTTCAGGTGCCATACTATCAGTTTACACATGTTGCAATTATAAAACATGAATTCAATAAATTTATGTCAAATAAACATGACACAAAGAATCACAGCAACTAAGTGTGGTACTTGTTAGGTGGTACACAACGAGAATAAATCACTAAAATTCAAAAGACACGAAATTTTCAAAATAATTAAATAGACAATATTTCTGGCTGCACAAATTGTAACTATAAGCCACTATTTCAAGTGTCAGCATTTTCATTTTATGGTTCCCTTTATTTTCACACAAACCATCTCTTGATAGCTTTTCACACGAATGGTCTAGTGAATAGGTTTGCCTGAATTGGTCCCTCAGTGATAGATGCTATTGTAATTAGAAAATGTCCTGCAGCTTTCAGGGGAAGGACTAAATGATGTCTGGGCAGAGAGAGGAGTGTACTGCAGCTACTATTTCAATCGTGACAGTTTCGCTTTATGGTTTTCAGATTAGATTACCTTTATTTGTTTTTTTTCATAGCAAGAGTCTACTTGTGGCTAATCTTCCTTTGTACACCACAAACAAGACAGTTTGGTCACACCCTTTAAACAATACATTTTATAATATTTTTTATTATATATGTATCTGTATTGCAATATTGCATGATGATATGCGTGGAAGGCCCAAATGTGCTATCAGAAAAATTAATAAATGAGGTGACTAATACATATGCAAAGAAGAATAAGATTATTATAATACTTGCATGTTTGATTATAATTTGTATAATTTTTTTTGCACATTTCAATTGGTGATTTTCATATCATTAAACTGTGATTATTGTCAGTAATGTTGGTTTTGTGAACCGACTATTAGTATTTAGACATTAAATAATAAATATTTACTTTTGCTTCCTCATATTCTCTTATTATAACATTCATAAATATACATATTTGTTTGTAACACACACACACACACACACACACACATACATATATATATATATATATATATATACTACATGCACATCCCGGAAATTTGCATTCCCCACGGTGCATTTACCCAGCGGCGTAGGGATCCCTTGGTATTGGGGCAGGTGCCAAGGGTTCCAACAGGAGAAGGGCACCACTGACAGACTACATCAGTATAAGTGTCAAGCTATTTTGACACCCAAGGCTAGCTGACGAAATGGCACCCCTCGATGATGTTGAATCAAGATGACAGCACAAGGAGGGTGAAAATTAATTTTCACATGGTGATTCAAGCCTGCATGCATCCTTACATCTGAGTGCATACTGCATAACATCATAGTTCTATTTGCTGTCCAGAATGTAACTATGAAGGGACCAATCAGGCGATCGCTTAATCAGCGCATGCTCGAATGCATAGTAGTTCACAATTCACGCATTGTGTATGAACTGAATAAGTTATAAGTTATAATGTTTTTGTGATTGCTATATAAACAGGTAATTGTGAATATTGTGATTTATAATTTAAATAAAACAATAAAGGCCAAATTAATTTTAGACATGCCACCAAAGAAAAAAAGGTGGAAAGACTGTATAAAGAGGAAATTAGAAAAAAACATTCTGCTAGTTTACAAAACTGGCTTACAATAAGCCACTCCAAACCTGAAAGTGACAAAGAAAACGAACGAATTCGAATCACATTTGAGTGATTCGAATGAAGATGAAACAAATGATGATGCCACTGAAATGGAAGTCCAAGAAAAGCTCAAATAGTTGAAGTTATTTTAAAAGAATTAGAAAGTGTGGAAAATACCAACAACAGTTGGCAGAATAAAATGGCAGCAATAATATTAACATGGAACATGTAAGTCTGAATTTTAATGATCCGACCACATGGTACTTTAATACCCACAAAAACAGATCTCTTATGGTGCAACACGGTCCCGAACATATAGTCTTAAATACATATCCTGTCACTAATGGCCGATGTTTCAATAATTCGTGGAAATACAAAAACGAAGGTATTTAAAAAAAAAGAGAGGAAATGGTTATTTTATTGCAAAACAAAGATGCAATGTATTGTTTTTCTGTGCCTCTTATTTGTATCTGGCACAAATAATGTTCCATTTTGCAGCTCAGATGGATTTAAGGATTGGAAACATCTAAATCCAAATGTTCTTTTTCATGAGAATTCATTACAATACATAAACAATTTCACAAAATGAAAATTATTAGAAAAGGGTCTTCAAAAAGAATGGACTAATTGACGACGCTACACAAGCAGCACTAAGAAGCGAAATTTTGAAATGGCGTCATATATTGAAAATAATATTAAAATGTATACTGTCCTGTGCTGAAAATTATTTGGCATTTCGTGGACATGCTAGTAATATTGATACTGAAGAAAAAAAATATTGTGGCGTATTTTTAAACTTGATAAAATTTGTCAGCCGATTTGACGTTGGTATGAAAAATGTTCTGGAATTGCATATTAAACACCACACTATTTTATTTATCTCCAGAAATTCACAATGAATTTATTAATTTGTTAGCAACAAAAGTACAAAGTAAAATAATTTAAAATAACTAAATGTGACAAGGCAAAGGCATAATATATTAAGAGTAAGAGTTTTATATCTGTATAATATTGGTGCGGATACATCAATATTATATAGATATAAAATCATAGACAACTCTTAAGAAAAAACTACGGTAGTAGCGTGGGAGGCATCATTTCCTCTGTATCTCATATTGCGCTTGTCCTTCACGAGTTGCCATGGTATTGCACTACTTTGAATAAGTAAAGCTTCACTAATAGAGAAGACTATTGTTATTTATTCTCGGTGGACACCACTACCCAGACGGCAATGTTTCAAAGCTTGTTTGTATATGTGTGGAATAATAACTCTACTATCCACTTGTCCCTATTAAACTTAGAAAAGCAAAAAGTAGAGGGAAAGTTATAGTAGGAGTGGAAGAAGAAAAGAAATGGTGTAGAAGAATGAAAGGGACAGTAACTCCTTCTATTCACGCCACTCAAAAACTCCTCGAATAGGCAACGCTTCCCCGTAGAGAAGACTGTTTTTACCTATTCTCGGAAACTCAGTGAATATCAGGCTCCCCTGGTGACCGTTTCAAGGATTGTTGGCCTTTCATCAGTGGGTGGGCAGGTACCCTGGTATTGCAGACATGACAACCCAGTTGTGAAGATAATCACACAACATGAGAGATGCCAAAAGGTTTGTATAGTGATATTTAAAATAACTATATACAACAAGGCATTATGTTAAGAGTTTTATATCTACATAATATCGGTGTAGATACACCATAGATAACTCTTAAGAAAAAACTATGATAGTAGTGTGGGAGGCATCATTTCCTCTGTATCTCATATTGTGCTCGATGATAGGCCAATAGCTTTGAAACGGTGCCGTTTCACTTCCACGAAACAACAGATGACCGCTTGTCAGGATAAAGGGAAACCACTCTCTTCTAAATCTCTAACAGGGTGTTTACAATAGAAGGTTGACCAGAGTCTATTGTCCGAATGTTTAATACACCTTGGTCTGCCCACTGGCTATGGATACACAGAAAGTAGTTGACCAACTCGACTACTCGGTATGTGGAACAGGCAGTCAGATAGGTTTTACGGGCCCCACCGAGTTGCAGATGGTAATCTCTTTATCTTTTAATTTGGGCATAACAACAGCACTATTGCTTGCTTGAAGGCCATGGGTGTGAACGATGTGTACCCAGTTAAGTCTCGTAATGCAGTCGTTATATGGAAAATTTTCTTCGTTCATAGAACGAAGAAAATTTTCGTTTCCATAAAAGGAAGAAATAAAAAATTCTAAAAAAATTAGGTCATCATCATGAACTTGGTGTCTGGCTTAGGTCTTTTAAGATCTGTTCTGTTGTAGCTCTTGAAGGTAGTCTTATTCTCACCATCGTGTCTTGGTCGACCAACATCTCTCTTGCCTGTAGGTTTGCAGTTAAAGGCTAATTTTGGGATCTGGTCCAGGTTCCTTCTTTCTATGTGGCTGATCCATTTTTCCTGATACCGTTTTATGTCATTTACTATGTCATCTACTTTTAATTTCTCACGGATATCTAAATTTGTTTGGTGGTCTAGTCTTGTCAAGTCTAATAATGGTCTTAAAAATCTCATTTGTGCTGCTTCTAGTTTGTGCGCATCTTTCTTATTTATGACCCAAGTCTCACAGCTGTAGAAGAGAGCTGGTTTTGAAGTGATGTTGTGCAGTCGTAATTTTGTTTCAGTTGTCATTTGTTTTCTGAAGTGGCATTTAATCGTTCCATTCATTTTATTATATCTTTGTAGTTTAGTGTGGATGTCTTTCCCTTCATTTGATATTAAATTTCCCAAATAGGTGAAGTCAGATATTTGTTTTATTATTTTTTCATCAATAACAATTTTGACTCTCTGTGTTTTTTCCACATAATCTCATTGATTTTGTTTTTGAGGTGGAAATTTTCATCTCGTACTTTTCACCTATTTTATTCAGTTCATTTGCTGCTATCTGCAGTTCATCTTCGGATTTTGCAATTATAACTTGATCATCAGCATATAATATAGTTTGGATTTTATTCCTGTTGTTCAACTGTATTCTGTTGTTAATTGTTTGTTTCCATTCTTTAATAATTTTATTGATGTAGATATTAAATAAATTTGGTGATAGTCCACATCCCTGTTTGACTCCTTTATTGGTGTTAATTGGGTCTGATAGTTGGCCATTAGAATATTTTATGCAGACTTTTGAGTTTTTATATGGGCTTTGCATCGCTTTCAGGAGTTGGGTTGGGATATTTTCTTCACGTAGAATCTGCCAAAGTTTTTCCCGGTTTACATTGTCATATGCTTTTTCATAATCAATAAACAGAAGAAATTTTGGTAGATTGAATTCTCTTCTTTTCTTCAAAAAAATTCGGTAAAAAGAAAACATTTATCTCTAAATAGAAAAATTCGCTATAAAGAAGTTTGTTAAACAGAGGTCCGACTGTACTTATTATTTATTATGATTTTACCAATTATCGAAAAAAGGCGCGTAGCCACTAATTTGCCAAGGGCGCCGAAAACCTAGCTACCCCTCTGCATTTACCCCCGAAGTTTACATTCTCCCCCGGCCCAGGTACAAATACCGGATTCAACACTGTCTAGAAGAAATATTCTAAGGAGGAGAGGTCAATACCCTCCTTAGAATACTCCGTCCCAAAAAAAGGGCAACTACAAACATTACAAAAACTTTTAATGAAGCTATCTTTTAATCCACACAATTCTATGTAATAAAAAAGGATAATATCCCCGGGATAAATTCCTACACAAACCTTCCAATAACGAGTACCTCTCAAACTCAAAATAAGTAAACGATGACAAGGGCCGCCACTGAATCACCAATACACACAACCATATAACTTATCTTGACACACTTCTAACGAACCACTTCCTTCAACAAATTAAAATACACTAATTTTTAACCGATTATGCCCATTTTCCCTACAGAAACATATAAATCCGAAAACTACATACATTTAAAGTCAAAATTACACACATGCATAACACCAAATTGAACATTAGACCAAGAAAATATACCACAACAATGCCACCTATAGTCAAGAAATAAACTAACCCAAAACAAACAAACAAAAAAACAGAACACAAATCGAACAAACTAGATTAAATAAGCTCAGAGAATTTATTATTATTATTATTAGTCATATGGTAGAAGGAAGCCTGAGGCTTATGCTACACCAGCCAAAAAAAAAAAAAAACACAATTTCTGAATTACTCTGAGAGAGAGAGAGAGAACAAGAGTCAGAAATAGAGGGAATCACCAAGAAAGAGAAGTACGATTATATCCAGCTCAAGTTGTTGCTTCATAGCGTAATCGGTAATCAGCAAATGAATTCCAGTATACTCGTGAGAAATTCTATTTTCGAATGAGGTTCAAGACCTCATGCAAAATTTCAAGGTTTTGTGTGGATTCAGAACGGCTATTTTGTTTTTGCCTCTTATGAAGAAATTAATTCATCAAATGATATTTTTGGTATCATTTTAAATTTTAATTAAGTTATTAAAAAGAGCATTCACAAACTACGCAATGCGGTTTATTAACTTCGTGGACTCCCATCTGCTCCGTTATGTTCGTTGTTCTTGGACTTTAGGAGCATCGGCAACAAAGGTCATGTTGCTCCGTGTATATTGCCTGTAAATTGCGTGTGTTACGGGTCGATATTCTGTTTTGCTGGATGAAAAACCCAGGTTTCCGGGAGGAAAAACCATGCTGCTCTCGTCTGAGATCGAATAACTCAGCCACATTGCGAAAAAGATCCATAAAAAACTCCTCCCGTTATCGATGGAATTCGAACTCAGCCCTTTTCCACCCAGAGTGGGACGATGATTCTACCAACTGTGCTATCCACGAGGGCGCTCCGTTATGTGATTTTACAAATATAAAACTTAGGAAAGCAAACTTGTAATGAACAAATATCAATGTCAGTACATTGTGTAGGGTTTAGGCCAATGACCAACTTACGCCATATTGTGCAATATATAATATGCCTGTAAATTTCGGGTATTCCGTGGTCGATTTGCTGTTTGCTTGACCAAAAACAATCCGAGTTACTGGGAGAAAAAAAATCTTGCTACACTCTCCAGAGACCGACAAACTCAGCCACGTTATGAAAAATATCCATAGAGATTCCTCTTGTCATTGACGGAATGGTACTACTATTAATGTTAGGATTAGTATTAGCAGTGGCAAATGATGGAAGAAAGCATGCTTATACAGCATCAGACAAAAAAAAAAAAAAAAAAAATCCTGTTTCACCTATCCATCACCTGTTCCAGATCAGATCACCACCCTGAGTGGTGATCTGATCTCGAGATGTTGCAATTTACAGCACTGAAGCCTTTCTTGATAAGAGCACCCTTTATTCTTCTCACTAATCTTGTTGCCCTTTTCTGTACCCGTTCCAGAAGCTCCATATCCTTCTAAGATGAGTACTCCAGAACTGTATGCAGTACCCAAGATATGGTCTGACTTACTGGCTAATACAATTGGACAATCACCTCCTTATACCTGCTAGCAAAATTCCTGTATGCCATTGAAAAAACCCCATGAGCTGTCCTGGTAGCCTATCTGCACTACCCAGAGAACTTCAGATCTGACTGCACAATTAGGTCCAGGTCTTTTTTATTTTTCAGTACCCTCAGTGTAGCACCACATGGTTGGTATTATAATCTTGGATCAATTTCTGCCCTTCTGCATAATTTTTATAGATCTTGCTGCAGTAGCATACCACCATTATTGTCATTAACCAAACTGCCAACCTTATTTATCATCTGCAAACTTAGACATTAAGCCTGATATACCTTCATCAATATCATTAATAAATACAGAAACAACAATGGGCCAAGCACCGAAGCCTGTGGAACTCCACTGATAACATTAGTCCACGCAAAGAGTAGTGTTTATTGATAAACACTGTCTGTCTTCTCCCACACAACAATTTCTTTATTCACAACAATAAATTCCCCTTGATGCCACACTGCTCCAATTTGTACAGCAGTCGTTTATGCACAAAGTTTATGGCTTTTAGAATTAGATGACCTGGAAACCGAAACTTCCATAGGAAAGTGTGATCAAAACGTCTGGGAACTGAAGTAATAATGGAGAAATTATTTTCCCCAAAGAAAAACAGCAAAGAGTACTTTACTTATGTAAACTCTGGTAGAAAAGGGATGAATCAGATTGGAACACTTAACATAGATGGGTTGACTATTGATGATCATGTTCAGGTAGCTGATAAACTGAATGACTATTTTGCATCTACATTCACACATGAGGAGTTATCCAATGAGGGGAGCGCCAGCAGTTTATCAAACTCTAACAGGGAGCTAAGTGATTTTGTAATAACTGAGAGCGAAGTGGAGGAGAAATTGTTGGAGTTAAACATAAAAAAGGCACCTTGGTTGGATGGGATATATCCAGTTTTATTAAAGGAGGCAGCAAAGGAAGTAAGCAAACCCTTAGCCATAATTATGAGAGCTTCCTTGGACTCAGGGGAGGTCCCCAGGACTGAAGGTATGCAAACGTATCACCAATTCACAAAGGGGGTTCAAAAGGTGACACAAGTAACTAAACTATAGACCTGTTAGTTTAACTTGTGTTCCGGGGAAACTAATGGAATCACTGGTTAAAGATGCATTGCAGGATCATCCAGACAAGACTGCAGTAATAGTTAAGACACAGTATGGATTTGTTAAAGGGGGAGTATTGTTTGACCAATTTGATTGGATACTATGATGTGGTCACAAATGAATTGAATGCCAAAAATAATTTTGATATCATATACTTGGATTGCATTAAAGCTTTTGATACTGTTGCACATGGAAGACTGCTGTACAAATTGGAGAGGTATGGCATTAAGGGTAAGTTGCTATAATGGATAAAGGGATAGTTGAGTGGGAGACAACAGAGGGTGGTAATCAATGGACATTGCTTTTCGTGGAGTTTCCCAGGATTCTGTGTTGGGCCCATTGTTGTCTTGTATATTTATCAATGATATTGATGAAGGTATATTAGGTTTAATATCCAAATTTGCAGATGATACAAAGTTTGGCAAGGTTGTTAACGACAATAAAGACAGTACGCTACTCCTACTGGATCTAGATAAATTCATCAAATGGGCTGAGAAGTGATAACTCAAGTTTAACATTGACAAATGCAAAATACTACATATCGGTAACCGAAGAGAAACATACCAACTGTGTGGTACTACACTCAGGAAAGTGGAAAGTGAAAAAGACCCGAGGGTAATTGTGCAGTCAAATATGAAGTTCGGTGAGCATTGCAGACGGGCTGCCAGGGCAGGTCATGGAGTCTTGTCAATGATATATAGGAATTTTGCTAGCAGGTACAGGGAGGTGATTATCCCGGTTTCAAGGCAATGATCAGGCCACACCTAGAGTACTGTGTTCAGATCTGGAGGCCTCATTTTAGGAAGGTAGAGTTGCTAGAACGAGTACAAAGAAGGGCAACAAGATTGGTGAGGGGAACAAAGGGGTGCTCTCACCAAGAAATGCTTAAGTTCTGCAAATTGCATCGCCTGGAGAGTAGGCACCTGCAAGGTGATCTGATTAATGTGTATAAGGCCTTGAACGGGTTGAGCAAGCTGAATGCTGGTGGGATTCTTCCTCTTTCTCAGATTAAAAACCTGAGCGGACACAGTTTCAAATTGAGGAAAGACAGTTGTAGAAAAGATGTGTGAAAATTGGCCTTTAGCCAGCGGGTAGTTGATTGGTGGAACAGACTTCCATCGCTTGTTGTGGAAGTTGATAAACTTAAGACTGAGCTGGACAGGCATTTGGAACGAATGGAGGGGTGAAATGGGAGTTTTTTTGGGTTTTTTTAGGCTTATGCTGCATAAGATTGCTTTCTTGCATCGTATGCCTCTACTAATGCTAAATGAAGTGCTTCTGCAACTTCTGGATGTATTCCTGATAAGTTTCGTTTGGTTTTTTTTTTTTTTTTTTTTTTTTTTTTTTGTTAGTTGTTGGCGCATTGGCTTCTGTGGCCATGATGCACCTCCCAAAATTTTTGCATTATACTCTGATCCAAGCCCGAGGCTGGATTAGAACCAACGACCTTTGGGTTGCAAACAACGGTACACGGCACTACACATATACAATATCCATACACTTTTAAATCTCTGGCATTTCCAGTGAACTGGTACACCCACAATGAAAACTACGCGGAGATGGGGGAAACCCCTGGTGCAGTCTGACACTAAATACACCTTACACCTTACACCTTACCTTTGGGTTGCTAGGCAGGCGCTTTACCCACCTGGCTAGCCCGGTCGGCGTTTCGTTTGGAACTGTTAAAGTTCGTGTGTTGCATTTTGAATAATTTAGCATTAGTAGCATTAGCATTAGCATTAGTAGAGGCATATGATGCAAGAAAGCAAGCTTATTCAGCATCAGCCAAAAAAAAAAAAAAAAAAAAACAACCACTCCTCCCATTTCACCCCTCCGTTCGTTCGAAATACCTGTCCAGCTGAGCCTTAAATTTATTTAGGCTATCAACTTCAACAACAAGCGATGGGAGTCTATTCCACAAACCAACTGCCCGCTGGCTAAAGGCAAATTTCCGCACATCTATCCGACATCCGTCCTTCCTCAATTTGAATTTATGCCCTCTCAGGTGATTATTCTGAGCAAGAGGAAGAATCCCATCGGCATTGAGCATGCTCAAGCCATTCAAAGCCTTATACACCACTATCAGATCACCTCGCCGATGCCCAGTCTCCAGGCTCTGTAATTTGCAAAACTTAACCTTTCTTCGTAAGAGCAACCCTTTGTTCCATTCACTAATCTTGTTGCCCTTCTCTGTACTCGTTCCAGCAGCTCTACATCCTTCTTGAAATGAGGCCTCCAGACCTGTATACAGTACTCAAGGTGTGGCCTGACCAATGCCTTATACAAGGAATAATCACATCCCTGTCCCTGCTAGAAAAATTCCTGTATATCATTGACAAGACACCATGAGCTACTCTTGCAGCTCGTTTGCACTGCTCAGAGAACTTCATATCTGCCTGCACAATTACCCCCAGGTCCTTTTCATTCTCTACCACTGTCAGCGTAGTACCACAGAGTTGATACGTTGATCTGGGGTTACTGTTTCCCATATGTAGTACTTTACATTTGTCAATGTTAAACTTCATTTGCCACCTCTCAGCCCATCTGCTCAACCTTTCCAGATCCTGTTGCAGCAGCATAGTATCAGTAGTGTCCTTAACAACCCTGCCAACCTTGGTATCGTCTGCAAACTTGAACATTAAGCCTGATACACCATCATCAATATCATTTATAAATACAGAAAACAACAATGGACTCAACACTGAACTCTGAGGAACTCAACTAATAACATTAGTCCACGTTGAGCAGTGTCCATTGATTACCACTCTCTGTCTTCTGCCACTCAACCATCCCTTTATCCATAGCAGCAATTTGCCTCCAATGCCACACTTCTCCAATTTGTGCAGCAGTCTTCCATGCGCAACAGTATCAAATGCCTTTCTAAAATGCAAATATATAATATCAAAGTTATTCCCTGCATCCAGTTCTTTTGTGACTACATCATAGTATCCAATCAAATTGGTCAGACAAGACCTGCCCTTAACAAAACCATGCTGTGTCTGAGCTATAACTGAATTCTTGTCCAGATGATCCTGCAGTGCTTCTTTAACCAGTGCCTCCATTAATTTTCCTGGAACCGAAGTTAAACTAACAGGTCTATAATCACTTGTGTCAGCCTTTGATCCTCCTTTGTGAATTGGGGTTACATTTGCACATCTCCAGTCCATGGGTACCTCCCCTGAGTCCAAAGAAGCTCTCATAATTATGGCTAGGGGTTTGCTTACTTCCTTTGCTGCCTCCTTTAATATAACTGGATAGATCCCATCCACCCCGGGTGCCTTTTTTATGTTTATCCTCAACAATTTCTCCTCCACTTTCCTCTCAGTTATTAGAAAATAATCTAGCTCACTGCCAATGTTTACTTCACCTACGACATTCCCCTTCCTGAATAACTCCTCATGTGTGAATGTAGATGCAAAATACTCGTTTAGATTGTTAGCCACCTGAGCTGGATCCTCAACTGTTGAACCATCAACATCCAGTGGACCAATCTGATTCATCCCTTTCCTTCTTGAGTTTAAATAGGTAAAGAACTCTTTTCTGTTTTTCTTTGCATCCTTTGCCAAGGATTTCTCATAATCTGCCTTTGCCTGCCTAATCTCCTTTGTGATTTGGTTACAGACCAACTTATATCTATCATAGGCTTCCATGTCACCCATTAATTTGTATGTATCCCATGCATTTTTCTTCTCTGCCATATGTCTCATTAGTTCATCTGACAACCATTTAGGCCTGAACCTTGAACAATATTTCTTGGTTGGTATGTAAAGCCTGGTAGCTTCCAAGATTAGTTCCTTGAATGCTTCCCATTTTGAATTTGCTGTTGGTAACATCATCAGTTGGTCCCACTGTATAGAATTTAAATACTGTCTCAGACCATCATAGTCGCCTTTACGAAAGCAAAAACCCTTCCCTTTACCTCTGATGGTAGTTACCTCCTTGAGTAAATCCCACTTCAGCACACTGTGATCACTGCCACCCAGTGGTTCCTTTATCTGCAGATTCCTAATGCATGAAGAATCACTACTGATAATCAGATCAAGAGTATTACTCCCTCTAGTTGCCTCCCGAACATGCTGGTGTAGAAAACAATCATCCAATAAATCCACAAAAGCCCTGCTAGTGTGTGAGTGACCAACCCACAAATTCCAGTCAATATCTGGGAAATTAAAATCCCCCATTATAAGACTCTCTGATTTACTGGCCCATTCTATTTCCCTGTACAGTATCTTATTATACTCATCAGAGTCATTAGGCCTATAGCACACTCCTACTCTCAATTTTGATTTACCTATGCTTATGTCACACCAAACTGACTCGACACTGCCCTGTCCATGAATGTCGACTGGCTTCACTTCCTTGGATTTTATGTGTTTTTTAACTAATAGCATAACCCCTCCTCCCCTCCTGTGCCGTCTATCCTTTCTATACACATTGTATTCCCCAAATTCCAGTTCTGCATTCCTTATATCTGTGTGACACCACGTCTCTGATATCCCAACAATATCTGCCTTTGATGTTTTGAGCAATACCTCAAATTCATCAAATTTATTTACTAAACTCCTAGCATTGGTGTACACGCAAGTATACATGCACCTGTTTCTATTCTTAGCTACCCTAACACAACCCATGTGTTTACTTGTATCACAATGACTTCCAGCAGTCTCTAAAATATCCTGCATCTTGTTTTTCAGGCTTCTGCTCATTCCAATAGAAGCAGTGCAAGAATCTCTTTCACCTCTGCCAGTGGCTACTGTTAATCCATTAGTCTTTGTCTCCCCCCAAGCTAGCAGTTTTCCGACCCACCTAACACTGCCTCGATAGCATCAGCAAATATTCTTGCACCCTTTCTATTTAAGTGTATCCCATCCCTGTAGAAGCAATCTCTCCTGTTAACAAGTACATTCCAGGCTGAAAAAAATTCTACCCCTTGAGTCTTGCACAATCTTTCCAGAGCCGAATTGATCGACAAGGCTCTCATCATATACTCCCTCCTATCGTGTCTGGGCAGAATTGCAGACACTTTCAAATTCAACCCTACTTCACGGCTTTTTTTCAACAGCGACCTGTACTGGTTAAGTAATTCCGCTGGTCTCCTACTCTTAATATCATTAGTGCCAACGTGTACAACTATATCACCTTTTGTGCCCTTAAAAAATGATATCTGCTCTACAACGTCATCAACCTTTGCCCCTGGCAGACATACCCTGGTCCTGTTCCACCTATCCTTTTTACAAAGCATGTTCCCCGTTTCCCTGACAATAGAGTCACCAACAACTACTAGTTCCTATTTCTTCAGGCGTTGAGAACTCTGCCCTTTCAAGGGAATCTTTAGTCTTTGGAAACAAAAAAAATCATATAGACCTAAAACCGGAATTTTTTGCGAATGGAGGTGGCCATTGTGATTGTGTGCTTTGCAAGAAATTCTTGATTGGAAAGTGCCACATGTGCTTGGGCGTCGTCATGATGCAAGCGCCAATATCCTGATGCTTATTTTTCCATCCGCTTTCTCCGGGCCCCATTGCACAATCGCTGTGGAACTGTTTTAGTATTCCTATTCACTGTTTGACCATGCGGGGAAAATTCATAATGAACAATGTCCTATGAGTAAACAATAATACGATAAGAATGATCTTCGAATTTGATCAAAATTGTTTCGCTTTTTTCGTGCTTAAAAGAAGAAGTCTACCACTGAGAGGACTGCGTCTTTGTTTTCTGGTCATAAACTGAATCATCACCAGAAATAATGGAAAAAACAAAGCGTAGGTCAAAAGCCAGACGTTGACGAAGGACATGAGTCACGTGACATGTGATAACTTGCTACGCTGTAATTATCGATGGCCATGCAAGGCACTTTGGCTGAAATGGGTCGCATTCCCAAATCTTATGTTAATATTAATTGACATATCTAATGATAAATACTTTGATCACTTCTTATCAGGTCACGGACATGAGTGATTGAGTCATTAGGTTTTGAAGTTGAAGGGTGGCAAGAGAGAGGATTATCTTCGACTGATATGTGGCCCTCTTTAAACTTTGGCACCACTGATTTTAAAATCATTCATTTTAAAATCATTGAAACATACAAAAGACTTTCTATCTAACGCAGGCTAATTCAGACTGACACCAGATAAACGGCTGGTCCTTTTGTTACTAAATGAGTCACCAAACATGTTACGACAAGTTACAACTCGTCATGACGCCGAAATTCCAAAATACAATGTCAGCAGTCTCCGAACTTTTTGATCACACCTCGTAAATTTGGCACACAGAAAACAATTCAAAAATTAAAATAAATAAAAAGCTGGTGAATTATATAATCAATTTACTATTTGCTGGATGAAAACACCGAGTTTCCCGGAGGGGAAACTCAGAGGAAAATTTCTCGCGTCATTGACGTAACCGACCATAGAAATATCAGCAAAATTCTTGATGATCTTCTTTTCACTTCAGCAAGTATAAAATATTTAAAAATTTCCTCAAAATAAGTAAACGTCATACGTAACTCTCAGAAGGAGAACATAGACTTTTTTGTGGAGAATTTTCACTTCTTTCAAGAAGCAAATCGCTCTGTAAACGCAAAATGACGTAATACATTATGAATTAAAAAAAAAAAAAAAAAAAGTCCAATTCCTTTGGAGTATTTAGATTCAGAAATTTCTCTTTCTCTGTTAAATGAAATAAAATTATCCATTTGTGCTGAAATTGTGGACATAAAATTCATGCGATGTGATCCCGATGTATAAATATATAAATAAAATTTCTTAAATTAACCGATAGATGGCACCATGATAGATTGATGTGATTGGCTCAGATTGTTTATACCAGAAATATTAAAGGATCTGATGTTCGGGATTTTGTAAATGAGTGCTGATCTGTCATAAAAATTTTGTTTTTTTTTTCAGATTTTGCTAAAACAAGAATAAAAATAGAGCGTATTCAGTGTACGTAGAATTTTCATAAATAGATTTGTGAGTAATTATATTTTCTCACTTTTTATGTTGTAAATATTGCAATTATTACAATTAATTAGATATTTTCAGTGTACAGCAGGTCAAAACTTCACACTACACTCTGAAAATATTGATTGAGGTGTATAAGTCCCTGAGAGGAAAGAAAGTAAAATTAAGAGGTGAAATAACTTTTATAGATGATTCCAGAACTAGGGACGATAAATTGAAATTAAGGGGAGGGGGGCGGTTTAGAGTGGCTTGCAGGAAGTTTTCTTTTAGCCAGTGAGTTGTTAATTTTTGGAATAGGTTGTCTCTGTGGGGGGGAGGGTGTTGAGGCTGACAGCTTGAGGAAATTCAAAGCTGAACTAGATAGACACGTGAGGAGTGAGTTTAAATAGGTGGTTTATTATTCTTTTTTTATTTTTTGGCAGGTGCAGCAAAGGCTGAGGGTTTCGTTGCAACATATGACTAATACTAATATGTTTATCTCTTTCCATCGTACTTTTTTGTCTCTCTCTCTCTCTCTTTCCTATCTGTTTTCATTCCCCTATCTTTCTTCTTTTTTTTTTTCATTCTCTCTCTCTCTCTCTTTCTCTCTCAGTTGATAAATCACAAAAATAGCATCTGTGATAAAAATATCCAGCAAACACAACGATCGTGTTTTTTATACTTCAAAAGCATTTTGGACATTTACTTCCATCTCAGGTCCTTTTAATGGAATGAGTTAGCAATTAATAGTACGAAAGGCAAACGTTCTTTAACGTCCTAAAAGCAATCAGCTATTTTCGAAACGGTTAGCGTGTCTCAAATACGCACGAGACCAGAATAAACGAAAGGTGCTGGTTGCGTTTTCTTTACTCTTACAATTACATCTGGGTGGCTAAAAAGAAAAAAAAAATAATAAAATAAAATAAAAACGCCTCAAATGCTTAACTAATCACAAAAACTCGTGACAGAAGTCAAAATGTAATGAAAGTAGTAACGAAATACAGTAATTAAGTACAGAAACGTATCATAAATATCCTAATATGTACCAGTTGTACCAGAAACTCAATACGGTACCTTCAAATATCTCTATATTAGCTTATCGATCCACCGATTGTTTGAATGTAAATATTTTTCCACAGAGCCTAACCCTAATCTCACCAGAAATAGGAAAGAACGACAACAGACTATTATTTATACTCTCGTACTCATACTCCACTATTGCCAACAGACGATGATGGAACAGTACCAGAAATAAATTCCACGTTGAAAGAGAGACCCGCATTGCATCATTTAATCTAAGAAGTCGACTACAAAGTCTGCAAAAGAAAAAAATAAATAAAAACAAACATTAAGGAAACTTGGCATTAAGAATAAGAATTTTTCTCTTATAAATCAGTGGCTGAATAGAAGCTCGGCAAGTATCCAAAAAATTAAAAAAAAAAAAAAGTGGAGCGATCTATATACAATTATTAGAATATTATTCCTTCAATATTTGACTATGTACCTAAAAAAAAAAAAAAAAAGCAAGCAGGTATAGAACTATACGTGAAATCGAATCAATGGACTTTCGAATGATGCGTGTATCTCCCCGGTAGCTTCAACTCAAAGAATTCTAAACATTATTTGCACTTCTGGAATGTTCTTAACTGTAGATAAAAGGAGACATGTTTTTTTTTTGTTTTTTTTGTGAACGAAAGAGGGTTTCCGGGTCGATAAGTAGCGTTTCTGTCGTACGCGTTAGCATTGTTCGCCGACTTGATCATTTCCGAAATCCATTTGGATTCTTGTCAATCGGCGAAGGAAACAAAAACGAAAGAAGTGAAAGGCATGTTGGCAGAAATCCGACACGAACACGATCACAAATGGCATAAGGTGGGGGGTGGGGAGAACGCTAAGGGATAAACGCTTGGCATTTATACAGGAAATACAAGACAGGCAAAGAAACTTTGTTTTTAGGAGAATTTCTCTTCGGTCTTAAAACACAAGAAAACAGTAAGATTACTCCAAAGCCATCAGTTGGTTTTAAATTGGCTTTGTACACAAACCTGTAATACTGTATCATTCCACAATCAAAAATAAAAACTGCTTACTGTGCACACGAGATTACAGAACAAAAATAAATAATAATAATAACTAGGGGGCTTCGCCCCCTGCTCGTCAACAACCACGCACGCTTTTCTACGTAATATGTAGAGGTATGACGGAGTAAGTCAAATTTATTCTACATAAAAGACACACCCCTCTAAACGCACTGATCGATATCTAATCAGGAAAGGACCTATATAATTATTTACCTGTGCATTTGTAGTGAACGGCACTCTCAAGATCGAATAAATATCATTATGTAATTATTTACCTGCGTTTACGTAGGTTACTTAGGAAAAGGCCTGGTAAAAATTCAGATCTTGGGTACCACTCTGTACTTCGACTGAAAATCAGGAAGAAGGCAGTGATTGGCAGGGTCCACTCACGTTTAGCCCCGCCCCTTTCCTCCTAGGTTCACATGCCTAGGGTGTTTATCCCCTCCACTTGCCAGTACTTTAAAATCGGGAACTCGTTTTCCGATTTTAAAACAGCGGGATGGGGGGATAAACACTCTACCTAAGCTAAGTACCCCTCCAACTCGACGACACAAACCAATCAGAGACAAGTGGTACCCAAATTATAGATTTTAGCCAAAGGCCTTTTGCTCCGGGTTTCATAAATCATGAGGAATATTGTTGCATCCGAAACGGGATTAAAATATTTACAAACTATACAAATATTTACAAAATACTAAACTATTTAGAAATATACAATATTCATTAATATACAAAAAACGTTACAATGGAAAATAAAACGTTAGAGAGTGAAGCACATGCACGAGGTTGGCGAACGTTATGGAGGCAGTTATCAATAATTAATTGCATTTGTAGTGACGTAATTGCCTCGCGCTCTTCTCCCACTGGCTCGAAAAAATATCACTAGGAGGAAAACATTTTTAATGTATAGAGAGATAATAACAACGCAATCAATTTCAACAATACTCCAAAACCACCAGTTAGTTTTAAATTGACAATCGTGCCTTTTTCGAAGTCCGTCAGGGCTTAATCCATGGCCCTTGCCCATGGATTAAGTTCTTCGTGTGAACCGCATGCAACGAATCTGCAAGCATTTACTGGTCCTCACCGCAACAAATGGGTACCACGAAGTTGAGAGAAATAGGATGGTCATAATATTTTGATTGGGCAGTGTATATTAACCAGCTAATCGGGAATAAATATTACACTCTTCAATAAGTGCCCTCATGGGTAGTACAGTTGATAGAATTGCCATCCTCCACACACCATCTGGAAAAGACCTGAGTTCGAATCCAGTCGATGACATGAGGAATTTTTATGGGCCTTTTGCACAATGTGGCTGAGTTAGTCAGTCTCTGAGGAGGGTAGCATGGTTTTTTTCTCCTGGAAATTCAGCTTTTTCGTCCAGCATATAGAAAATCGACAACAGAACACACGCAATTTACAGACAATATACACGGAGCAATATGGCCTTAGTTGTTGATGCTCCTAAAACTCTACTATATGAGCATTTGGGATGTTCAAAGTTTGTGCAAGATGGGTTCCTAGTAACCTTTCTTAGCAACAAACGTCAGAGACTGAGTGACGTCATCAAAAGGGAATTTGAAATTAGTTCTTGCTAATACAGAAAGATTTTTATTCCTTTTGTTGACTGTTAATGAAACTTGGCTACTTTTTTTGTGATCCCGAATCTTGATTAGAAAGCATGTAGTGGAGATACAAGGGATCTCCATCTCCGAAAAACTTTCAAACTTAACCATCAGCTGGAAAAGTGTAGACCAAAATTTTCTGGGACACGAAAGGATTGTTGTTATTTGGGTACCTTGCCCTTAAAACCACAATAACCAGGAAATGCCATTGGGAAAAAAGAAGAGGAAAGCTGGGTCATGGGGTTTTCCTCTCCATGACAATAGATCCATGCACAAACTAAATCTGACTCCAAGTGACTATTAAGATAATCTTTAAAGAAAACCGTGACCTGGGGTGATGTGGCCTCGATGAGTAAAAAGACTGCACAGGCTGTCCAATGCAGTAATCTGAAGACAGAATGGGGAAAACAAGTGATCTGTCAGACTTTGAAAAAGGTCTTATCATGGTGCATTTAGCAGGAGCCACGATTCAAGAAAGGAAAGATGTGACTGGTTTCTTAAAAGCATTCATCTCAAAGGTTTTTAATGACTGGAAAGCAAGCGGTTCTTCCATATCTCAAAGGCGTAAATGTGGCAGAGAAACAATACTTCAAGAATGAAGTCGTCGTACTCTAAGCAAGACTTTTCCAAAAATAAAAAAATAAAAAATAGGACATCTCCAGCGTACAGCAAGTAACACCTGAATTCACCAAGTCCAGAACTGCCCTATTTCAACCCCATGCGCAGGGAATTGAAGAAATTGAGTATTGGTAGTCGCCTGCCTATTTGGAAGTAACTTGTTTCAAATAAAAACCGAAAAATCAGATTGCAGTGGTGCTGAGTAATTGAACAGTGGAACAATGGAAGGTCATATGGTCAAAAGAAGAATTATGACACACTTTGCGTTGCACTGATGGTAGGCAGAGAGTGTGGCTAGATCCTCACGAAGCAATGGACCCTGCTTGCCTTATTAAGACAACCCACCCAAGCATCTGGAGGTCGTGTATCATGGTATGAGAAATGTTTCGTTGGCCCCGACTGGGTCAGTTGATACCGGTGGAGGGTCGAATGTTATCCAAGAAATACCTGAATTTTGTATCAGATCTATTGCTGTTTTATTATTCATTTGATCTACTGCCCCCTCTTTTATCCCGAAGGTGATGGACACTTATGGATGACAATGCAATAGCGCACCATACCAGAATCATGCAAAAATGGTTTGGAGAATATGACATGAATTTCCACTATCTTCCCTAGCCCCCACATTCACCTAATCTCAATCGTATTGAGAATGTGTGGGGTATGCTGGAGAGAGCTAATCGCCAAAGAAGTCCTCTTGAAAGTTGAAGTTGAAGGAAGAGGGCTTTCTTCAACTTCAACTGGATAGAGTGCAACACTATCCAGACAACTCTAGCGTCTATCAACAAGAAAAGGCGCCATGCCTCAGGCCCGGAAGGTTGCTAACTGGTTTCAGGAACATGACAATGAATTCTCTGTCTTCTCATATCCACCTAACTAATCCGATCTCAACTGTTGAGCATGTTTGGGACCTACTGGAAAAAGACATTCGGTACTATGACCATCCACCTGACAATCTGTGGGTATTACCGGACACATTGTGCAACATGTGTAGCAATACTACAGGTCTCCCTGCAACACCTTGTGGAGTTCATGCCAAGAGATGTACGGGCTGTATTAAGGGCAAAAAAGTGGTCCCACGAAATATTAGTTAGTTGTTGCTAATATAAAGCCAACTCAATGCATATATATGATTATTTTTGGCACACATTTTTAATGACTATTTTTTTCTTTTTTCGGTGGCGTTCCCCAACTTCTTAAAAATATAGAGAGGGTGCCTTCTAGCCAAAAAGAGAGCTTCAGATTCGACTGTACGATAATCCCTTGTTCTCTTTCCTTTTCCACCAATTTGAGTGTGGTATCACCCAACTGGTATGTTATGCCGGGATTACTGGTACTTTGTTGTCAGGTTGTTAATCTGACTACGGTACCATGTGTGGGTTGAAGGACAAAAAACATTTGTTGATATTGGACTTGAATCTCTGTAGATTGCAATTTTCAGGAAATATGTGTGAAGGAAGGTTGTTCCAGAGAACAGAAGTAGAAGGGACAAATGAGGAAAAAGAAAAGTTTCTGTGGGTTTCTTTCGAGTTGGACAGTGAATGGATGCTGACGGGGTAGGGCACGTGCTCGAACCGGTTTGGAAAAGAATGAGGGAATTACAGATGCCAATACAAAATAACTGTGTCCATGGTAGTATATACAGAAAATGCATGCAGCAGAAACAGAACGTCTATGAGGCAGAGAGTAAACAGACTTTGTGAAAGATGGGTCATTAATTGACGGGTCTTGTTTAGAAAAGGGTAATCCCTAATAGAGATATATGTTCTTGTTTAGAAATCTGAGCATTGTCGAAGGTAATCATAGGAGCAGAAGAATCCTTTTTTCGAAGTATAAGACCGCATTGAGTTTTAGAAGGATTGAAATCAGCTAAGTTGTCTTTGCCCCACTGGAAGATTACCTGGAGATCAGCATTTAAGGAATTGGCAGTGGATATTCCACAAGTTTAAGCTGTTTGAGCAGGGCAAGGTTTCCCAAACAGGAAGGTGGAATGCAATGTGCTGTCATTAGCAAAACTATGGGTAAGATTTCTGGTTAATGGTAGAAGGTCATTAATATACAAGGGGAAAAGAGTGGGAGAAAGTACTGAACCTTGGAGAATACCCGCATTAGTGGAGAAGTTAGAAGACAGACAGCCATCTACCATTACCGGCAGTGAGTGGTCAGAGAGAAAACTGAATACCCAATTACAAAAAACAGTTGGCAAACCATAAGATGGAAGCTTATTTAAAAGACCTTTATGCCAAACACGATCAAAAATCTTTGAAATGTCAACAGTCTCACCAAACTATTCCATTGAATTTGTCCATAGATGGGTAACACAAGCCAAAATATCACGAGTGGATTGACGCTGACGGAATCCATACTGGCGATCGTTGATCAGATGGAAGGTTTCTAGATAGTTTAAGAGTTCATGGTTAATTGAGTTCTCCATTGGCTAGATATGAGGAAATTTCCAAGTAGGAACTCCAGTGGAAGTTTAAAATGGATTAAGTAAAGATTCAATTGAAAAACTTTAATTATTTGGACAAATTCGATGGAAAAGTTTGGTGAAACTCAAGCAGTTGAACCTTTAAATGCAGAGCACAATTTTTTTAGCACTAGTGGAGAAATTCTATCAGGATCCTTAGCTGAAAAAGGTCAAGCTCCAAAGGCAAACAAATCTTCTGTGATCTCTCTCTCTCTCTTTTTGTGTATTCTCTCTTTCCTCTGGAGCATTGCTACAACTTCCTTTTTTTATTTTCTGTCTATCTGACAGAAATATTTTCTGTCTGTCTGTTCCTGCGCAGTTCTTTCAAATCCAACGTAAGATTTCCGAAGCCAATCAGGTGTGTGGTAAACAATAGAGACTCATCACTCTGAAGGAGTGCTGATTGGGTTCTGGAAGAAATGGGAAAAGATTAAATAAATCTCCTACCTCGCTGAATGACGGACATGATTTAACAGAAGAGAACGGTAGTGAGGCGAGAGACCCCAGCAAAAAAAAAAAAAAAATAAAGCCAAAAAATAAAACAGCAATTAGGTGGCGTTAGTGTTGTTGGCGTTAGCGAAAAATGATGCCTTGTTGGCTGATTAGAAGCAATTGGGAAACTTTTTATGGGTCACGTTCCGGATAAAGTCACAGAAGAATAGTTAAAAATAAAATAAAAATAAACAAGTTTAAAGATAGTTTCATAGCAACCAAACGTTCCTTTCTCGTAACCATGGTAACTGCATCGTCAATTTCAACACCTGACATTTTAAAGCTTAACTTGGAATTTATTATGGCAACGTTAAATATAAAATAGCGTTTTATTTGTAAATTAAATTTATTAATTTTTTAATTTATTAATTCGCAGACGACGTTGAATTAGATACTACGCAAGCGCAGTATTTTATTATTAAATTTTTTAAACATCTAACAGAAATGTAAAATAGTACTACACACGCGCAGTACGCATGCGCAGTATTTTAATAATTTTTTTTTAAACATCCAACGGAAATTGTCGAGTTGGGGAGCGGTTCGAGGATAAAAAATTTAAAATAAAACTCGACTCGTCGAACATTCGCAGACGATGTTGAATAAAATACTGCGCATGCGCGTTAATATCGTAAAGGCTGGAAGTATTTTAATATTTCGCTTTCATTCTTTTATGAATATGGAGATTTTCTGAATACGAAGCCATATTTCGAGGAGAAAGTTTTTTTTTTTTTTTTATTACTTTGTAAAACTCTGTTACGAGGGTATTTAATTTATAGAGTGACGGCATTAGAGCGAGCGCCGTGAGATAGATACGGACTCAATTTTAAACATTCCCTAAATCACGTCGCAAATTAAAAGCAGACGATCGATTTTCGCGAAGAAATCAAGAGAAGAGCAGGCGATAAGTGACGAAACTATTCAATGCGTTGCCGTAACGACCGGTTAAAAACGAAAGCGGAAGTTAAGATGTTCGTAGTTACGGCGAATTCGTTATGGGCGTCTGAGCAATAAATAATAATTAGAAAAAGAAAAGAAAAATACGAAATCGGTTTGCAGTCGACGCTAACGGGGGTTGCGTATTGCGATGGAGTTCACATGACCCGTAAATGTGCATAAGTACAGACGATGGCTTTCACCTGCGTTCTTATGCTAATACTCCGCAGATGACCGCACATTACGGAGTTCTGTAGAAGACAATTCCCCGGAGAACGTGTCTCAGTACGCTTTCTCACAAACGCCAATTTGCGCATCGTCTGCTTGAACGGGGCGATAATTCGCCAGCGTGCTTGGGGAACGAACGATATCCCCTCCGCTTCAACTCTCATTTCTTTTGCTTGGTTTTCATCTTTTTCCCCTCTTACCTTCTGTCTCTGATGTGTTGCTGGTGTCATTTGCCTCCCACGGTGTTCACGTGGAGAGTGGTGGGCAGATCGAGATTCTCGATCTGCCCACCACTCAGGGTTCTTTTTTTTTGTCTCGAACAGGACAATTTGGCCCGATTAATGATGATGCTTGTAAGGGGCGTAACTATACATCTGGGGATCCCTCGTTCCTTCCCCATGAGAGTGACCACAGTCCTTCAAATGATCTTCAATAACTGCATAATACCACCCGACGGGACATTCTGGAGTAGCAGACCTAGAGGAAAATAATCTCTCTCTCTCTCTCTCTCTCTCTCTCTCTCTCTCTCTCTCTCTCTCTGTCTTCTCTTTCTCTTTGCACCATAAAAACCAAAAATCAAATCAAATCTTCTTTTCCCGCACTTTTTTCTGTGTTCATTCTCTCTCTCTCTTTTCTATGTTCGTGCTCTCTTTCTGTGTTTCTCCTCTTTCTTTCTTTCATTCCTATATCTGCTTTTCCCCTCTCTTTTTTCCCCTCACTCTCCCTATCATTCTCTCGCTCTCTTTCATTCCTATTTCTCCCACTCTCTCTCTCCGCTATTTGTTTTTCCATTTTTCTTTCTTTCTCTCACTGTTTTTCTTTCTTTTCCTTTTCATTTTTTAACTTCTTTCCCTTGTTTCTTCTCTTTCTCTTCCTCTTTCTTCTTTCCCTCTTGTTTTCTTTCTTCCTTCTCTCCTTCCGTTCTTGTCTCTTTTTTTATCATCTTATCCCTCTTTCTTTTTATCTCTTTCTTTCTTTCTGTTGTCTTTTTCTTTTTTTTCTTTCCATTTCTCTTCTTCCCTCTCTTTCTTCGCTTTCTCTTGTCGTTTTCTTTTTTTCTCTTCTCTTTCTTTCTTTCTTTTGTCGCTTTCTTTTTTTCTCTTCGCTTTCTCTTTCTTTCTACTCTTTCTCTTTCTTCTCTTTCTATTTCCCTTGATCTCTCTCTTTATTCTCTTTCTATTTTTATTCACATTTCTTTAACTACTGTCTTTCTTTTTTCGTTTTCTGTTTCTCTTCATATCTCTTTATCTTCTGTGTCTCTTTCTTCTCTTCCTCTTGTCGCTTTCTTTCTACTCTTTTTCTTCTCACTTTCTTTCTTCTCTCTCTTTTCATCTCTCCTCACTCTTTCTCTCTCTGTCTTTCTTCCCTTTCTCTCTCTCTTCTCTTTCTATTTCTCTCTCTCTCTCTCTCTCTCTCTCTCTCTCTCTCTCTCTCTCTCTCTCTCTCCCTCTCTTCTCTTTCTATTTTTATTCATATCTCTTTAACTTCTGTCTTTCTTTTTTCGTTTTCTGTTTCTCTTCATGTCTCTTTTTCTTCCCTTTCTCTTCTCTCTCTCTCTCTCTCTCTCTCTCTCTCTCTTTCTTTCTTCTCTTTCTATTTTTATTCACATCTCTTTAACTACTGTCTTTCTTTTTTCGTTTTCTGTTTCTCTTCATGTCTCTTTTTTCTTCCCTTTCTCTTCTCTCTCTCTCTCTCCGACATGAAACATTTAGGCCAACCATCAACCTTAAACAACAGAGCGCATGCGTAATATTAAAATACTAAAATAACATTTCCACATAAACAATGATAAAATTCGAAATTTTAGACTGACCCCAGACTCTTTCTACTCCCCACTTACGAAAGATTTTTATTATCTCAATCACCGCTTCCGATAGTTATAATCAATTAATAGTTTAAAATCATTTAAAATAATTTAAAATTATCGTTTAAAAATAATATTTAATTTTAATTACATTTCCATCGCTACAGACGTACTACAAAGAACGATTGAAACGGCTTTTGGTCAGTTTGATCACTTTACATTTTAATTACGCATCTGATGAAGACCCTTACGTGAACAATCGAAACGTTGACATTAATACTGAACAGAGAAGGATGGAATTCGCTGCGGTCACGCGCCTTGTAGTTTTTAACGAGTCAGAAACAGCGACGTATTGCTTAGAGCGGTGAATTCGGTCACACAATCGACTTTGTATAGAAAAGACGGTCAATTTTCTTACATAAGCTAAGGAATCTCACGTTTGGTATTCATGCACCGCATCAGCGAGTACGCTCGATCGGAGGAAAGAGCGAGAGAGAGAGAGAGAGAGAGAGAGGGAGAGGGAGAGAGAGAGAGAGAGGGCGCTCGCGCAGGCCCCGAGAAAGCACCTAGAACATGAAATGAATGAGTAGAAAATCGATAGTACCTCGGTTGCCCTTAGCAACGCAGACGTCACCTGCGTCCAAGTCCACACTCGATTGTCGGCGATGCAGATGCGGTCGCTAGTGTACGCAGCAAAATTTCCAACGCCACCTTAGCGTTCCTGAGTTCGCCACTCGGTTCGTTTGGCTGTCGGGAGGTTGCTTACTATCCTGGAGGGTTTGGGTATGTTTGCCACGAGACCCGAGCCACATGCCGGCCTAGCCATCGTGGCCTTCCGCCTTCACTAGTCCAGCGAACGCCACAAGCATCCGCAGGAGATCTTTCCACATTGCAAACGAGGTATTTTCGTTTTTTCTTTTTCTATCGTGCATTCTCACTAGAGTAGGGTGGGACGAAACTGTGGGAATCTTTGTACTGTTTATGAAAGACTCGTGATGAAGAGAGAGATAAAAGAGGTACGCTCATCCACCGCGCTACCACGTCTCCTATAATCGGGCGCCGTATTACTGTCGCTTTCAGGTTTCCCCCATTGACAGTTACGCACCAAATTGAGTCCGTTATTGTCAAAAGGACAATGCCGATCAATATATTTGTTGTGCCAATTACGTCTGCCCCCCTTCGTGATGTACACTTCGGGTGGTGAAAAATCGTTACTCCGTAAATCCTGAGAGTTCTCAGACGCCATCGTAAAGGTAAAAGTGCGGGCAATTACCGCGGTTTGTTTTTCATCTGTTGAATTCGCGTCTTTGGCAACGGGCAGACGACCAGCGGCTTGACGTAACAATAAAGAAGCACGCTCTCGGCAAACGATGATTCTGCCAGCAGATAACAGAAACAAACCATAAAGATGATTTCACCATGACAACGGGCGATGAAACAGACATAAAAGTCCATTTGTTGCTCTCGGATCGAGCTTTATTTCGTATGCCAAAGAGGTGCGAGACTCGTTACATATTTAAGCGATTACCCGCGGCGACACACTCTTAACGGGAGCGGGGTGGCCGGGGATGAGGGTAGGGTGGTCTTAATGACAACGTCTCGTAAACTGAGGTTAATTCTCCGAGCGGGTGATGCGTTAGAATATGATGAAAAGAGAGACTGGAGGTCTCGTAATTGCTTAACCTCTTCTTTATGCGACCTCCTCGAATAATGCGAGGAATTTTGTCCATCCCTCCCGACCCCTTGTTAAAGAAAATAAGAATCTTAAGAAAAAATTCTTCAAAAAATAGAACTGTTTTAGTGAAAAAGAAAGTTTTAAGAAGAAATCTTAGGAGAAAAAGATTTATTCTTAAAATTTTATGAAAATAGATACAATTCTTCAAGAAATGTTTTTTCTTTATTTTTTTAAAGGCTTGGTTACTGTTTTACGAAGAATTTTCATTTTTTTACTGATTTTTCGAATTTTTGGGCGATTTTTTCTTTTTTTTTTTCTTATTTCAGATTTTTTTTTTCGATTTTCGAGATAAACAGTATTTTTTTAAGACTTTTCTACTTTCTAAAGACATTTTTCTATTTTTCTCGATTTTTTCTATTTCCTGAATATTTTTCTATTTTTTTAAAGTTCTTTTTCTATTATTGACGTTTTTTCTATTTTCTAGAGATTGCCAAAGAGGTGAGTTATTTTCCTATTTTTGGGGATTTTTTCTAGGTATTTAAATTTTTTTCGTTTTCATTTTTCTACTTTTAGAATATTTTTTCTACTTTCTGTTTTTCTTTTTCTTTTTTCTGTTATCCTTCATGAAAATATCTTATATATTTTCTGAAGATTTTTTTACTTTCTGAAGAAAATTTTCTGCTTTTCGGCACTTTTTTTCTATATTTTTGCTGATTTTTCTAATTTTTCAGATTTTTTTCTATTTCCTGATGATCTTTACTATTTTTGATTTTTTTTCTAATTTCAAGAAATTTTTTATTTTTTAATTTTCGAGATATATTTTCTACCCCATCGATATTTATTAAGATTTTTTTTCTATTTAAATTCCTTTCGTGTTTCTTTTCTACTTTCCGAAAATATTTTTCTCCTTTTTGCCAATTTTTTCTTTTTTCTGAATATTTTTCTATTTTTTTAAAGTTCCATTTTTCACGTTTTTCCTATTTCCTAGAGATTATTTTTATATTTTGGAGGATTTTTCTAGTTATTTAAATTTTTTCCGTTTTTATTTTTTCTGCTTTCCAAAGATTTTTTCTACTTTCTTAAGTTTTGCTTTATGAAAATGTTTTTTATATTTTCTGAAGATTTTTCTACTTCCTCAAAAAAAATTCTACTTTTCGGTGATTTTTTCTACTTTTTTGGCGATTTTTTCTATTTATTGTAGATTTTTCTATTTTTCACGTTTTTTCTAACCCACTTGCTCAGTGTGACAGCCAATCTCCAATACTCATGATGGCAAGTCCAGTTTGATGTGTCAAGCAGTGTCGTCTCGGAACTATGGAGGCAGTTTCAGGAGACAGGAACCATTACAAGAAGAGCGGTCCAAAGTCGCCCGAGGGCTACATCAACCAGAACAGATCTGGCTCTAATAGCAAGACAGAACCCTACAATGTCCTGCCCTGTCCTCAAGACGCCCTTGGGCCTCGAATTGCACGCGGACAACCAACTCCTGGGTCACTGGAGAGGTCTGTGCTGGTGGAAGGATGGGATTTGTTGCCACAGGATCTTAGAGACACCCTTATATCGAGGTTCACCGCTGTTAGGGCTGTTTAGCCCTTGGAGGGGAGCATAGGCCATACTGATGTCATGTGACAATGTTTTCGAGCATCTTGTATCGACTTCTGTAATGAGTCCTTTTTGGTAATTCTTATACAACCCCCATAAATGTCCCTTACACCTGTCCAAAGTGTCTCTGTCTCCTCATTTCATCGTTATTCTATGGCACCCTACATGTTCTCTTAATTTTGTTGAGCAGTGCAGACCAGAACTCCAAAAAAAAGGTCTGCACGTGCACAGTTCGGGGGTGCATCCCCCCCGTATTCGCGTCATCACCTCATACATGACTTAACCCCTTTCTACTACACTATCGATGAACAAATACCGAACTTCGCTCCCATTTTTGGAAAGTTGCCATCAGAGATGATGGCTATCTAAGAAGAAATGATCCATGGATTTAAGAAAACTCTCCCCGATTCTTAGAAGTGAAGAACACTTTGAGTCCAGAGATGCGCTTCTGGCATGTAAAGCACGAGTTCCGTGACATAGTGAGCCAGTAATTGAGCGACGTATCTCTCCATCTGCATATCACGAAAGCCCCTTGACATTTAAGTGGAGTGAGAGAAAGATGGTGGAGTGTCCATTAGGGAAAATTCAGGACACGTTCAAAAAGAGCAAAACAAAACAAGGGCGGCGTTTAAATTTTATCCATTTTTATTAAGAACGAGTTTTTATGCCTTTCTGAAGTCTTTGTGTGTTTATTAGAAATTCGTTTTTGAACATGAATCCAGCTATTAAACATCCCTTATGTTGGCATCTGTTTTTGGTAAATGAAATGAATGAACTGTCCTGTTTTAAAACGCTGGCTCTCGGCCATAATCACATTCATTTACGCCTTTTATGTCGTCGTAGCGTTGACTTAAACAATAGGATAGAAACTGGGTTAATGAGAAATATTTTTATTATTCGAAAGGAGCTCCAAGTTACGCGGAACGTTACAAAAAAAAAATCCCACTTTTCAAACTTTATAAACTCGTTCCAAAAGAATGCGATTTTACCCATGAATAAATCGACTGATTCCATGTCTGCATTGTTGCGCGTCTGTGTTGTTCTGATATCACGTTATCGATTGTTTTGTTGTTTAAAAACTTGACTCCGATTGTTTAAAAGGTCGTCTGTTGGATTATTTGAAAACTCGACTGTTTGAGTTTTCAAATTCAACAATCAGAGTCCACTTTCTAAACAAGATTCTTTGACTGTTTAAAAACTGGACTCTTTGATTGTTTAAACACTAGATTTGAGTGTTTAAAAACTTAACTGTCTCATTGCTTAAACATTCTTAAACTGTTTGATCGTTTGAAAACTCGACTATTTAATTGTTTGGTTAAAAACTAAACTGTTTAAAAAGTGGACTCTGATTATTTAAACTCTGGTTCTTTAAAAACTTAAACTCATTGATTGCTTAAAGACTCGATTCGATTGTTTGATTCTTTAAAAATTCGACTGTTTATTTAAAAACTCCACTGTTTTCATTGTTTTGTTAAAAACTTGACTTTTTTATTGTTTGTTTAAAATCTCGACTGTTTGATTGTTTAAACACTCGGTTTGTTAGAAAAGTAAACTTTTTAAAAAGTGGGCTCTTTGATTATTCAAAATCTTAACTCTGGTTTTTTAAAAACTTAATCTCATTGGTTTCTTAAAGACTCGACTCTTCGATTGTTTAAAAATTCCACTATTTGATTGTTTAAAAACTTAAACTGTTTGATTGATAAAACTTCACTGTTTAAATCTCGACTTTTTGATTGTTTAAACACTCAGCGGTTTGATTGTTTGAAAACTCGACTACTTGATTGTTTAAAAACTGGACTCTTTGATCGTTTAAACACGTACTTTAATTTTTTTTTTAATTTGAATTTGATTGTTTAAAAACTTATCTCTTTGATTGCTTAAACAATCGACTGATTGATTGTGTAGAAACTGGATTGTTTGTTTTAAAACTAAATTGTTTGATTGTTTGATTAAAAACTAAACTGTTTGTTTAAAAAGTGGAGTCTTTGATTATTTAAACTCTTAACTTGAGTTGTTAAGAAACTTAAATTCATTGATTGCTTCAAGACTCGTCTCTTTGGTAAAAAAAACTCGACTGTTTGATTGTTTAAATAATAGGCGGTTTGATTATTTGAAAACTCGACTACTTGAAACACTTACTTTAATTTTCTTCTAAATTTGAATTTGATTGTTCAAAAACTTATCTGTTTGATTGCTTAAACATTCGATTGTTTGATTGTCCAGAAACTCGATTGTTTGTTTCTAAATTCGACTGTTTGATTATTGGTTAAAAAACTAAACTGTTTGTTTAAAAAGTGGGCTCTTTGATTATTTAAAATCTTAACTCGAGTTAAGATTGATTGCTTAAAGATTCGACTCTTTGATTGTTCAAAAACTCGACTTTTTTGATTGTTCGGTTAAAAACTCGACTGTTTGATTGTTTTAAAACTTTACCTGTTTGATTGACTAAAACTCGACTGTTTGTTTAAAATCTCTACTGTTTATTTAAACACTCGACGGTTTGATTATTTGAAAACTCGACTAAAAAACTGAACTGTTTGATTGTCTAAAAACTCGACTGCTTGTTTAAAAACTCGGCTTTTCTGATTGTTTGGTTGAAAACTCGATTGTTTGATTGCTAAACCTTGATGATAGATTGCCGAAACTGGACAATTTGTTTAATATCTCGAACTGTTTGATTGTTTAAAAACTCGACTCTTTAGATAGTTTAAAAAATCTAGACTGTTTGGTTAAAAACTAAACTGATTTATTCTTTAAACACTCGACTCTGCTTAAAAATTTGAGCGTTGATTTTTTAGTTAAAAACTCGACTGCCTGAAAACTGGACTCTTTTGATTGTTCAAAAACTGGACTCTTTTTATTGTTCAAAAACTGGACTCTCTTGTTGTTCAAAAACTCTACTTTTTTAATTGCTCAAAAACTGGACTCTCTTGATTGCTCAAAAACTGGATTCTTTTGATTGTTCAAAAACTGGACTCTCTTCATTATTCAAAAACTGGACTCTCTTCATTGTTCAAAAACTGGACTCTCTTCATTGTTCAAAAACTACTTTTTTTTATTGTTCAAAAACTGGACGCTTTTGATTGTTCAAAAAATCTAATTTTTTGATTGTTCAAAAAATCTAATTTTTTGATTGTTCAAAAACTGGACTCTTTTGATTGTTCAAAAACTCAACTTTTCAACCAACGACTGTTTCATTGCGTAAAAAAAATCCAGTGATTATTTAAAACAACGAACCAGCAGAAATATATGAAGATAAAGAGAGAAAGGATAAATAGAAAGATAAATTTAATCGTACTACTGATGCAATTAAAGCGGATCTTCGATCGTCGTACGTGAAACAGATTTTGGGAGATAGCTACCATGGTTACAGAGCTACAACGACTCCAAACAAGTTCATTTTTCGTGTTCCATAAACAGACAAAAACATTGCAGGCGGAAGAGAAAGAAAAAGGGGTCGCTAACCTGTGCTAAGTAAAGAGAAAGAGAGCTCGCAAATGCTTCTGGCAATCTTCTGATTCTAGAAGCAACCCGGTTGTTTTTCAAGTGCTCTCTACAAAATGTACTTCCACGATGGTCGACTCACAGAACACACGGGAAAAACAATTTTTTACCAGAAGGAGAGGGCTTTGCTTCTCCTACATCATAAATCCAACATCTTAAGAAACTAGGTCGTGTGGAGTAGACAAAATATCCACGTTCGCGCAGAAATAAAAGAACGAAGGCGGATGACATCGAGAAAATTGTTGTGATCGAGTATTCTAAGATGGGGGTACTGCAATTCATTGAAGTGGTTCAGTCAAAGGTAGCGAAATGCAGAGAGAGAGATTGGAACACAAAGATGTACCTGAAGTGATAGAAAACTTACCATCCAGAAGGCATTTACGATATTGCGATCACTTCCTACTTCTCTCATAACTTCCGGTTTATTTCCATACTTCAGATTTAGTGAAAATAGGATACTTGAAAGCCTGTATACTAATTAATGATACAAATCCGGGCGTATTCTGGACCATTATTCATTTGCTTACCAATTCATCCCAAAAAAATATAGTTGGGTTGAAATTGGCACTGTGTGCTGGCCAGTGCAAAGTTCTGACATTATTCTCTTACAATCCTTGCTTTGTGACTTTGTTGTCGCATTGGAAGGTGCAAGGTCCGGCTCCATAAAATTGGCATAATGTTGCGGACATACAGGTACAATTTAGCATGCAACTTTGATGGTTTCATGTACTGCAATGGATCTAGTGAATACCACGATAACAACCCCTCTCAACTGGCACTTCACATAACGTACACAGGTTGTAAGCGCTGTTCAGGCGTTCTCCACACCTGAACATACTGGAAAAGATTCACTATCCTAGGATCCACTTTACTTCTTTTTAACATAAATCTTCCTCCACTGTCATATGGAGTTGTTTTGGTATCGCACTAATTGAAATATATAGATCTGTAATTTGATGTAACATGCAATAAGTCGCCTTGATATGGTGCCTTTCTTAAGTTCAGGTTCAACAATTTCTCCTCCACTTTCCGCTCAGTTATCACAAAATCATTTAGCTCCCTGTATAGTGTATATAGTGTATAGTGTGTTCGTGTCTAACGGCACCAGGGGTTCCCCCCATCTCCGCGTTGCTTTCATTGTGGGTGTAACAGTTCACTGTAAAGGCCAGAGATTTAAAAGTGTATGAATATTGTATGAGTGTAGTGTTGTGTATCGTTGTTCTTCTGGCCATTTAGCCGCAGGATCCTGCTGGAGCCCAATGTAGTAGTAGTAGCAGTGGCATGTGATGCAAGAAAGCAAGTGTATAAGCTTATACAGCATCAGCCAAAAAAAAAAAAAAAAAAAAATCACACCATACCCTCCAAATGCCTGTCCAGTTCCTCCTTAAATTTATTCAACCTATCAACTTCCACGACAGATGGAAATTTGTTCCAGCAATTAACCACCCGCTGGCTAAAGGCAAATTTCCGCACATCTATTCTCCATCTGTCTTTTCTTAATTTGAATTTATGCCCCGATTACCACCCTCTGTCTTAGGTTCGTAATCTGAACAAGTGGAAGGATCCCATCAGAATTCAGCGTGCTCAACCCATTCAAGGCCTTATACACCTCAATCAGATCACTGCAATTTGCAGAACTTAAGCCTTTCTTGGTAAGAGGAGGTGCCTAGTCTCCAGCCACTGCAATTTGCAGAACTTAAGCCTCTCTTGGTAAGAGGATCCCTTCATTGCCCTCACCAATCTTGTTGCCCTTCTCTGTACACGCTCAAGTAAATCTATATCTTCCTAAAGTGAGGCCTCCAGACCTGTACGCAGTACTCAAGGCGTGGCCTGACCATTGCCTTATACAGAGGGACAATAACCTCCTTCTCCCTGCTAGCAAAATTCCTGTATATCATTGACAAAACCCCATGACCTGCCCAGGTAGCCTGTCTGCATTGCTCAGTAAACGTCATATCTGACTGCACAATTGCTCCCAGGTCTTTTTCATTTTCTACCAACCTAAGTGTAGTACCACACAGTTGGTACGTTTCTCTGGGGTTACTTCTACCCATATGCAGTACTTTGCATTTGTCAATGTTAAACTTCAGTTGCCACTTCTTAGCCCATCTGCCCAAATTATCTAGATCCTGTTGCGGTAGCACACTGCCATTACTGTCATTAACAACCCTGCCAACCTTTGTATCATCTGCAAACTTCGACATTAAGCCTGATATACCTTCATCAATATCATTGATGAAGGTATATCAGGTATACAAAACAACAGTGGACCCAACACCGAACCCTGTGGGACTCCACTAATAACATTAGTCCAAGAAGAGCAGCACCCATCTCCTCCCATCAACCATCCTTTTATCCATTGTAGCAACTTACCCTTAATACCATTCTGCTCCAATTTGTACAATAGTCTTCCATGCGCAACAGTGTCAAAAGATTTCCTGAAATCCAAATATATGATATCAAAATTATTTTTTGCATCCAGTTCATTTGGAAGACTATCATAATATCATAATATCCACATCATAATATCCTATCAAATTTGTCAGACAAGACTTTCCTTAACAAACCCATGCTGTGTCTGAATTATTGCTGCAGTCTTGTCTAGATGATCCTGCAATGCATCTTTAACCAGCGACTCCATTATTTTACCCGGAACAGAAGTTCAAATAACTGGTCTGTTTGCAAATGAATCCCCCTTTGTGAATTGAGGATACATTTGCACATCTCCAGTCCGTGGGGACCTCCCCTGAGTCCAAGGATGTTCTCATAATTATGGCTAAGGGTTTGCTTAGTTGCTTTGCCGCCTCCTTTAATATAACTGGATAGATCCCATCCACCCCGGGTGCTTTTCTTATGTTTAACTTCAACAATTTCTCCTCCACTTTGCTTTCAGTTATTACAAAATCATTAAGTACCAATAATCACTCATGTGTGAATGTAGATGCAAAATACTCATTCAGTTTGTTTGCTATCTGAGCAGGATCATCAACAGTCGAACCATCGATGTCAAGTGGACCAATCAGATTCATCCCCTTCCTTTTAGAGTTTATATAAGTAAAGAAATCCTTGCTGTTTTTCTTAGCATCTTTTGCCAAGGATTTCTCGTAATCTGCCTTCGCCTGCCTAACCTCTTTTGTGACCTGATTACAGACAAGCTTTTATCTGCCATAGTCTTCTGATTCGCTTGATAATTTATATGCATCCCATGCATTTTTCTTCTCTGTCACGAGTCTCATTAGTTCATTTGATAACCATTTAGGCCTAAACCTTGAACAATATTTCTTAATAGATTTGAAACTTTTAGTAGCATCCACGATTAATTCCTTGAATGCTTCCCACTTAGAATTTACTGTTGGTAGCAGCGTCAGTTGATCCCACTGTACAGAACTGTCGGAGACCACTGTAGTCACCTTTACGGAAGCAAAAACCCTTTCCTTTACCCCTGATGGTAATTAAATCTTTAAGTAAATCCCACATCAGTACACTGTGATCACTGCCACCTAGTGGTTCCTTTATCTGCAAATTCTTAATACACGAATGATCACTGCTGATAACCAGATCAAGAGTATTACTCTCTCTGGTTGCCTCTATGTTGTCACACTATGCCTCGTGGAGAAAGACCAAGTACACTAGTATTGAAATATTTACTCTGGCTGGTCCTGCCACCTAATTCCCTGAAATTTCAGTGGTTAGGACCTAAAAAAAAAATATATATATATATATATAATAAAATAAAATTTTCCCTCAGTGGGGGTTAAGAAAATTGAGCAGAAACGCCAAATGAGTTTAGTGTGAACTCATTTGGATCCTATTCGATTTTGAATAGGATCTTTGTTATTAGGATGTTTCGGAGGTCGTCATAAAGCTGGCAATCATACATTGGGTGTTGCCAGCTCTCCAGACCACCGCAAACACAGATATGGTCCTCTTCAATTCCCAAAAGGAAAAGATTGGCATTGATGGAATCATGTCCGGTGAGAAGGTATGCCGCATGGAGTCCAGGTGAGAACCATATTGGGAAACCTTAGGGTAGACCCTGCCGACGTCAGGTATAATCTTTCTGGTTATCTCTCCTGTATGGGAGTTTGTTCATCTCTCTTGCCACACCTGCAGCAGGTGAGCGTAGAGCCTCTTCTTTTCAGCGGTGCGGTTATTTGCTGGGTCAGTTGTTTGTCCGAGACAAGTCCTTGAGGTGCCCTTTGCCAGATGGTAAAGTAATCCGTTGCCCACAATCTCCAGGTCAAGGGGGAGAACTCCAGTCAGGACCTGTAAAGTGTGGGTGCTCACCGTGCTGCAGGCACGAGAAATAAACAGTAGAATCGATTTTGGGTTGAGTCGATGATACGTCGGTTGACTGCGGTAGTAGCCTTGTGATGATAGGTATGAATATGGCTTTGTAGAAGATATGTAGCGTACGCCGACCAAGGCCCCAGTCCCTTCGAGCCACCCTAGCAACGAGGGCAGTATATTTCCTAATCTTGGTTCGGATGTTTTGTAGGTGGTCTTTGAAAGATAGGTTGTGGTCTAGGATGACCCCTAGATACTTGAGTCGTTTAGAGAATTTTATTGTCGTCTGGTTTATCTTAATTTGAGGAGGCCGTCGTAGGTCCAAGTTCCCTTTCAGAAAGGCTGAGTTTGTTTTTTCTGGTGATATTCTCAGGTGATTCTGTTTTGCCCAGTTCTGCAGTAGCTCCAAGGCCAGGTTCGCAGATTCTTCCAGTTTTGCCCTTGACTTCGCCGAGACGAAGAGAATGAGGTCATCGGCAAATGCTTGAGCATCCACTTCTCCGAGGTCTGAGACGATGTTCCATAGGAATGGTTCCAGGACCGAACCCTGAGGGCAGCCCCAGTGGATGCTTCTAGAGAGGGTCTGATAGGGCGCATTCACTACTATGAATCTCTTGGATAGGTAGTTCTGTAAGGTCTGATAGAGTTTCTGGGAAGATTTGCCGCTCCAAGTCTGGCCAGGACGCTCGGCCACCAAAGTGTGTCGAACTCCCCAACGAAGTCCACAGAGATCACCAAGAAGTATTTTCTGTTGCAGTTCTCCACTTTCCCCAGGAGGTGCTGGTGAGCATCTATGGCAGAATGACCCTGTCGAAAGCCGAACTGGTTGGGCGTTGTTAGTCCTGCAGTATTGTAGTGATGTGGAGACAAGCAATGTAATAGGCGCTCGAAGAGCTTGCTGACCACGGAGAGCAAGGCTATAGGCCTGTAATAGTCTGGTAGGATAGGCGACTTGGAAGGATTTTTTAGGAAAGTTTGACATTGGCAACTTTCCAAGATGTTGGGAAGGCTCCTGCCTGGAGGCATTTGTTGTAAAGATTTAGCATCAGGTCAGGGGCATGTTCCACTGTCTTTTTAAGAATTTCTGGTTCTAGCAGGTCTGGTCTGGCCCTGGGCATTGGTTTCCTATGATAGTTGATGCTGCTGCAGTTAGCTCCTCCCTAGTGAAAGGCATTTCCATTGCTTGGTTATTGTAGGTCGCATTATCTTGGCACATTTTCTTCTGATTGTCAGTCTGCAGTTCAGCTGGTGGTCGAAAGACCACATCAAGAATATTGTTTATGGTGCTTTCCCAGTTTGTAGTCATGGCACCTTGTGTAGTTCTAGTAGTAGTGACAACCTCCCCCGAGGGAGCTTGTTTGTGGTGATCTTGTAGACCACCACCCAGGGATCGTTATTGCCAGTTGTTGTGACCAATCGCTGCCAAGTCTCCTGTTTGCAATGACGTATCTGCGCAATGTAGTCATTTCTCGCTTCTCTCTACTGCTGCCGTAAGGCCTCCACTTCTGCAGCTGGCCAAGATCTTCTGGCCCTTTGAAAAGCCTTGCGTCGGATCTGTGTTTCCTTTCTAAGGTGCTGCAGGTCCCGGTTCCACCATGGCACTGCACCTGGGGCTGGGTGTTTCCTAGGTATTGCAGCTTCACAGGCCTGAGTGATGAGGGCTGTTGTCTTCCACTGAAGGAGTTCCGGATTGCTAGTGCTCTGTAGTTCGGCATTATGTTCCTGTAAGGCAACTGAGATTTCAGTCTGGAAGGTGTCCCAATTTGCTTTCTGAATAGCGTACCTGTGCTGTATTTGTCTTGGTACTGGGTTCCTAGTTAGTGAGCAGGTAAACTGGAAGGTTATGGCACTGTGGTCGGAGGTGGTCCAGGCATCTTGGACCGACCGCCCAGTAATATTGCTGGCTATGTTTCTGGAGGCCATGGTGACATCTATAGTTGACTCCCACAACATATTGCAGAAGGTCGGCAGGTTGTGTGGGAGGTTTAATACAGTTAGTGGTGCGTTTGCCAGGAACTCCTCTAGTTTTTGACCGTTTAGCTCCCTGTTAGAATTTGACAATTTTGCACAATATATTTGCCATTTCCCTGACAATAGAGTTACCAACAGTAACTGACAATAGAGTTACCAACAGTAACTGACAATAGAGTTACCAACAGTTCAACCAGCGCCGAGAGCTAATGGGGCCCCCATTTTAATTCCTTCAAGGGCATCTACCCTACTCTTCAAACTCTCATAAATGCCCACCAGAACGCTGAGTTTGCGCTTAATATTTTCTTCGACTATTACGCGGATACGAGTCGCATTGGCAGTGTATTAACTGGAATCTATAGATGTAATTTGGGGTAACCTTACAAGTTGCGTTGACTCTTTCTAACGAGTTACCTTAGTATTGTACTAATTGAAGTCTATATATCTGTAATCTGGGGTATCCTTTACAGTGAGGTGTCATTATGTTGCACTATTTGAAATGTATCGATCTGTAATTTTGAGTTTTTAAAATTACAAATTGATTATTGCAAAAAGATAATAAAATAAAAATTAAATTAAAATTAATCTTCGAAGCGTAGGATCAATCTTTTTTCTTTCTTTTAATCCACTTGCGTTAAACGTATCGAAAAATAACAAAGAAGAAATGTGACTTTGTTAAGTGAATGTGGATGGAACAGCAGAGAGGCAACTTTGTTCAAACGACAGACCGCTGTGCTGTTGACCCCTTCTTGATAACACGGCGAAGTAATTTGGAGCTAATTAAGAAAGACGAATTCACTAATGGCCTGTTAGAGAACAGATTACTGTCTGCTTCTTTCTTTTTTTCCTAAGGAGAGGATGTCTCGGAAGCGCTATCGTTGGAGTGAGAGCCACTGTCGGTTGACATTAGTCCAGGGATTCGGGCTTTGATGTCTGTCACCACGAACAAAGCAACTGGGAATTGCTGTTGGTAGATAACAATCCCCGCCGACCTAACGTTTTATGTGACTTTCTAAGGCAGTAATGACTTCTGGGCGCTTTTCGGGGCCATAGTACCAGTTATTCTATTTTCCGAATATAAGAAGACAAAGTTCTTTTTATTTTTGTATATAAATATATGTAGATAAAAAAAAAAAAGATGTTGAAAACTAGGCAAGCAACCAGTTTTCTCCCTTTAAAATAACCCTCAAGTCACACTTCTATTCAATTTCAGCAAAATTCGTCATAGCACTTGGCATCATAAATACCAAACGATAAAAATATGCTTTTAAAATTTCGCATCACAAATAGCCAAACGATTACACAATGCTAAACATCGCATCACAAATACCAAACGATAAAAATATGCTTTTAAAATTTCGCATCACAAATAGCCAAACGATTACACAATGCTAAACATCGCATCACAAATACCAAACGATAAAAATATGCTTTTAAAATTTCGCATCACAAATAGCCAAACGATTACACAATGCTAAACATCGCATCACAAATACCAAACGATAAAAATATGCTTTTAAAATTTCGCATCACAAATAGCCAAACGATTACACAATGCTAAACATCGCATCACAAATAGCCAAACGATAACACAATGCTAAAATCCAAGAAATCAACCAATTTTTTCCTTGTAAAATAATAAAAATGAACTCATCCTTGAGCTGAACTCCTCATAGCTCGCGCTGGTGACATCACAAATAGCCAAACGAAAAAGATGGTTCAGATAAAGCAACCAACCAACCAATTCCTCCTTTCAAAATAACCCAAAAAATTAACTCTCGCGCTAAATGGCCGTTTCAACTAATTTCGTCACAGCTCATGCTGGTGACATCTCAAATAGCCAATCGATAAAAAGATGCAAAAAAAAAAAAAAAAAAAAAAAAACAAGAAACCAATCAGTTTTCTCTCTAATATAACGCAACAATTAACTCTCACACTTCCGGTAACTTTCCGCATATTTCATGTTGGCTCGCGCAGGTGACATCACAAATAGCCAAAAGATAAAACAATGCTAAAAACCAACCAATGTTCTCCTTTTAAAATAACAAAAATGAACTCACTCTTCTGGACAGTTTCAGCTGATTTCGTTATAGTTTGCCCTGGTGACATCACGAATAGCCAAACGATAAAAAGACGCTAAAAAAGTAAACAATTTTCTTCCTTTAAAATTAAAGCAACAATCAACTCACACTTCCGGTCAGTTTCTGATTGCGTTGCAGCTCGTGCTGGTGCCATCACAAGTAGCCAAACGATAAAAAGATGCTAAAAAAGTAAACAACCAACCAATTTTCTTCTTTTAAAAATAAAGCAACAATTAATTCACACTTCTGGTCAGTTTCTGATTGCGTCACAGCTCGTGCTGGTGACATCACAAGTAGCCAAACGATAAAAAGACGCTAAAAAAGTAAACAATTTTCTTCCTTTAAAATTAAAGCAACAGTTAACTCACACTTTTGGTCAATTTCTGATTGCGTCACAGCTCGTGCTGGTGACATCACAAGTAGCCAAAAGATAAAAAGATGCTAAGAAAGTAAACAACCAACCAATTTTCTTCTTTTAAAAAATAAAGCAACAATTAATTCACACTTCTGGTCAGTTTCTGATTCCGTCACAGCTCGTGCTGGTGACGTCACAAATAGCTGAACTTTTTATGTCCATTTCGAGCGTTTCTTTCTTTCAATCATTTCTGTGTTGCTCTCTTCCGGTTGTAATAACTGCGAGGAATTATTTTCTTGCTACGATCTGTTGGATTTATTGGTGGGCGGTTCGATCATTAAATAACCCCTAATAGCGTACCTCGCAGAGTCAATAATGACCTTGAAGACTGGAAAGAGTAATAGAAAAATGACAGAAATTATATCAAATAAGAAATAAATCACTGGAAAAGAGACAAAGAAAATGGCACCTATTAAGACGGGAAGTTACTGATGACGTTTTTAAATCGTAAACTTCGGCGGAACGAAGTTTTCTGACAGCGTTCGGTTAACTTGAATTACGTCGTTTTTTTTTTTTTTTTAATCCTGGACTGTTTTAATGACACTTCGCTGTTCATCAACTAAAAAAAACCCAACATATTTCAGTAATTGGACAGAACAATTATTAATAAATGATAAAAAAAAATTGAATTTTCTGTCATATACACTTCGTGTAAAATTTATCAGATACCGATCGCTCAGTCAGAAACGGTGCCAGGTTTATGTACAAATCTATATGAAGCAGGAAGTCAAATTCCAAGGGCTGGGATGTGCAATTCAGGAGACCTAGCGGTATGGTAGTTTCCAGACCTAGCGGTATGGTAGTTTCTCCACTAGTGACCACAACCAGTTATCTTCGTATTGCACTAATCGAAATTTATAGATCTCTAAGGTGGATAACTCTCACAAAAGCTGTCTTGGTACAGCACTAATCAAAATCTGCAGATCTTTAATGTGGGTTACCTTCACAAAGAGGTTCCTTAGTATTGCACTAATTGAAATGTATAGATTTATATGTTGATAACTTCAGAAGGAATTTTCCTGGTGCGGCACTAATCGAAATCTGTAGATCTGTAATGTTGGTTACCTTCACAACGAGTTGCCTTGGTATTGCACTAATCGAAGTCTATAGATCCGTAATGAGGCTAACTTCGGAAGCAGTTGTCTTCGTACTAGCACACTAATCGAAGTCTATAGATCTCTAATGTGGATAATTTTCAAGAGTTGTCTTGGTATTGAACTATTTAACGTAATACGTATATAACAACAGTTATCCTTAATAATATTGAAATTAGCAATACAGTGTAAGATTTAATATAGAAAACAATACACTACAAAGTAAGATTTTTTATAAAGCATTGAAAAATTTACAAAATTTTCCGGATCCGATGATTATGTGAAGAATTTTTATGGACCTTTTTCACAACGTGGCTGAGTTAGTCGGTCTCAGGCGAGGGCTGCATGGTTTTTTATCCTGGAAACTTTGCTTTTTTTAAAAAAAACAGAAAATCGACCACAGAACACACGCAATAGTTGCTAATGCTCATAAAACACTACTACTACTACTACTACTACTGCCCACTCCAGAAAAATAGATGCAACCCCAAGATCATGATGGAAGCACCATCGTGTTTGACTGTAGACACTAAACAATGTGGCACCATTTTTTCTTCAGTTGGTCGTCTAATATGAACTCTAAGTGGATCCAAAAATTTCAAATTTGGATTCATCCATCCACAGTACATTTACTATTCTTCAATTGTTTAATGTTGATGGCTCTTATTCCAATCCATCCGTTTCTTTTGATTTTCCGGTTTTAATAATGACATGACCATCAAATCCAGCTTATTTAACACGAAGTTTTAGAGTGGATGGAGACACGGGAGTTTTTCTGTTCCACTCTAAAAGAAGCTGGTCCTATTAATAAAAACTTAAGAAAATAAAACATGATCCCACATTTTTACACGAGAGTACATTTTCAGCCATTGGAAAACGTTGAACAGAACTAGAATCACAAATCCAAATTCAGACTCGACTGTGCAAAAATATATTCATTTAACGTGGATATCACGTGAAACATACAGCCTAATGTTACCATGCGATTACCACATCTTCTTCTCCCTGCAAGACGCACTCAAAGGCTGTCGCTTTCAATCAGACGATGGACTGAAGCAGACTGATTTTACCAACAATCAGCCGAACTTTTTCTACCTTTTGCTTCGTAATAACATAAAGCGATCGATTTTTCTACTACGTAGTGTCTGTTTACTTTTAATTTCAGAAGATCTGCTTCATCTGCCATCCGTTATATTTTAATGGAAAATAACTCAATGGAATAATTACCCAATAATACGAAATATTCCAGACATCTCACTCTAAATTCTTAATGTCTTCTGCTGCGACTCTTGTTTGTTTACATTGAGGACAGAAATAAATATAGGGTGGCTACATATTCATACAAACAGTCAAGAGTAATTATCGTACAGCCGATTAGTAATTATATCACTGTTTACTTCTGTAACAGTGGGCATACAGAAACCAACTCACACAGGTGTCTGGAGGGATGTATACATTCGCCTGTACTCATGCTACTTAAACGCGAGGAGAAACTGATTATGGCGTTTAATATTCGAGTCCGAAATTAATTAAGCCGCTCGGGTAACTACAGTTTGCTAATGTGGGCTGCTCTGTGTCTATTAATGATCTTCTAACTGCTCTCCATCTTCCTCTTTGATGATCAGATTAAAGTGGAGCAGATGAGAAAGATGGAGATTGGCAATTACCTCGAAAAAAAAAACGTATTTAGAAAGTAACGGCTTTACCATAAGGTTTTGATTGGTTAATTACACATGGGGGATAGTCGATGCAAACTAGTAGAGATTTTTTGAAGCTGATATCAACGTTTAACGATCGATGTACACTACAATTCAGTATTAACGATTTGGTGAGAGTTTCTCCAATTTTTCTACAGTCTTTCACGTTTTTTTTTCTCATTCCAAAAGATAGGGTAGAGCAGTTTGAGCAGGTCTCCCCGCAGCCCTGATCTGGATTATTTATTTTATTAAATATTCTTTTAGCGACCGAGTACGCAGGTATATCAAGGACTGGAGATAGCTATTAACCAATATTCCAGAAAGGTGCAGAAGACTCCTGAATGTGGTAAAACATTGTAGAAGATTCCTGAACGTTGTAGATGAGTCTAGAAAGTGGAAGTATTGTTTTAATATAGAAGATTGTAGATGATTCTAGAGTGTTTTGCAATAATATAGATTGAGGAGTAAGGGCTGTAGCTTTATAAAATCGAACAGCCATCAATCAGAAAGAGTGTTTGGTGTACGTTTTGTGTGTTTCGTGACAAAAATGCAAGAAAATATTGGCCAAAAACTAGATGTTTCATTTAAAGGAGTACAAACCACCATTCGAAGATTCAAGGACTTGGCCAGTTTTAAGAACAAACCACGATCAGAATGATCGCGCATAACAACAGAAGCACAAGAAAAAGACCACAACGTTTCTAGAGAACCTGAAATCCGTGCTGAGTTCCACTGGAACAGAGAAACTCCAAGTCTACATCCACTCTAAGACTTCGTCTTAAACAAGCAGGACTTCGTGGTCGTATAGCGATCTGAAAACCCTTAATAAAACTGGAAAATCGAAAGAAACAATTAGCTTGGGCTAAGACCCATCAACATTGGACAGTTGAAGAGTTGAAAAACGTACTGTGGACGGATGAATCCAAATTTTTAATTTTTGGATTCGAGCGTCAATTTCTTCAATCAACTGAAGGTGCCACAATGTTTGGTGTCTATAGCCAAGCACTTTGGTGATTCCATCATGACTGGGGTTGCTTCTGTTTTTGTGGTTGTGGGTGACATTGCCAGAATTGAAGGAATTTTAGGAAAATGAGGCAACATCTAGACTTGGACTTTGTGGATTAAATTTTATATTACAACAAGCTCTTTCTGCGCACTATTTAGATATTAATATTCGTTTAATAGAGACGCAATTTATGTTTCTTTCTTTGTTTTATCCTTTCCAGACTGGGAGTATAAATTTTCATTCAAATTCCCTCATCATTTATCGGTCCATGGTCTGATTACCAAACACCCTAATAATATAGTAATTTGCATATTTGTCCGTGCACAGAGGTAGTAATAAATATTTAATCTTTCTCCCCGAAACCATTGAAATTCTCCAAGGAACAGAAAATAATTAACATTTCAATTTACCACAAGAAAACACTGCTGTTTCCGATATATTGAGACAGGTGGTCCATTAGACATGATGGATGAGGGTATTTCAATTCGATTTAAGCCCTCGGGACGCATTAGAACCGTACAAGGACAAAATAGAACAATCATTTGCATATATTTATTGGAACACTGGTCCTTCCATGAATACCAAACAAAAACTGCCTCTTTATTCTCTCTCTCTTTCATCGAAAAACCCGTTAACAACACGCTAATTACATCCAATCTCTTTTGAGGGCAAAACTACAAAAGTCTTAGTCAAAATTCGAGTTTGAGGTAACTGCAGATAGAGGGCGCTGCTGTGATTGCTCATCAATTCATTCATGAACGAATATGAAATATTAAAGCGAGCATTAGTTCTCTTTAAAACGAATACGGTTATCTTTGGTGGTTTGCCGATCGACCGGCCACTAGAGGTCGCTGTTTCACGGGTGCTGTAATTATGTTGTCGATGGAGTTTAATCCTGGGTGGAGAATAGAACTGTCAATTTATTTTCGAAGTCACATATTCAGCGGATACGTTTTTTTTCCCCTCCCCTCTTTTCCAGGAATACCCGGTTGCTATGGTAACCAGTTATGGCTCTTCTGTTGAAAAGGGGAACCATCTTCCCAGTTACAGCGAAAGATTCGTTGTCACAGACATCCCACATGTACGGATGTGTTACTATGGTAACGGGTTTTGACTTTTTGAAGTTGTAAGTGGAAAAGAGAGAAAGAAAAAAAAAATGGTGCAAAACCAAAGGGACCAATAAATTCTTTGCATGAAACTTTGCACTAAAGAAAGATTATTTTTGTACTGTGGCTGTTTTTTTTTTTGGTTTTTTTTTTTTGCAATTTTTAAATGAAATTAGTTAATTTGTACGTTTTTTAGGGTGGTTTCAAGTATGATGCAGCTGGAGAAAGCAGCTGACTAGTGTGACTTCTCAGTCTGTATTAGCAAAGAATAATATTGGATGTGATCAGAGCTGGCATAAACCAGCTAATGGTCTTTTGGTAACCAGAGAAATGGATATCTTAAGGGCAGGAGTCTTGAATGTGCATAAACCAGCTCTGAACACATCGAAAATCATTAGTTGCAACAATACAGAATGATTGCAACAATACAAATACTTGTATTGTTACAACCATCTTCTTCTTCCAATCACATAGTTCCCTGAGGAGCTGTAGTGGCAACAAATTCCTCCAACTGCATCGATCATGTGCTATACGACCAGCATTGCAAAATGTCACGCCCAACTGATCCCATCCTTCCACCTAGTTGCAGATCTTCCTTTAACAGCAGTTTTTTGCAACCATACTATTCAACAAATGGCTACAATCAAATGAGTAATTAGGATATTGGCCTGAACTCCTCCATCGGTACAGTAAGCAGTGGGGGTGTGTATTCTATTTATCACTAACATTTATTTGGTAGAGTAAGTAGCGGGCGTGAGCATAAATTACATCGTTCATGATTTCGGTTCTAGCTGTTCGAAATTTAGTAGGTTTACACATAAAACATCTTTCGTGCGTACGCAATTTTATTTTATTCCTTTTTCAGTTTTATATTTAATAAAGGGGATCGCGAGCGAAATAAGTTTGCGCGCCACTTGATTCTCCAGGGCCCTGGCCTTTGTTCAAAATTTCGGTGCGGATATTTAAAATGACTAATTTTCAGTAGCCCCGTGGCGTGACCTCACTGCATGATGCGATATCGTCACGCTAACAGTAAGCCTTCCAGTTTCACACTTTAAAAAAAAAAATGAAAAAGTGAAACAGAACTTTTTTTTTCTAATTAGTCTATATATATATATGTCCAAACGTTGCATAAAACTTCCGGCAATCTACATTTTATGGGCCACGTGGGACTATCTCGTGAGGAAATGGACTATGTACATTTCTTTTATAGTCGTAAAAAGCTTAGCACGTGCATATTCTCTTGGAGCAGACGATGTTATAAGTCATTTCTTTTCTCTTTTTTTCGTCTGCTGCGAAATAACAATGGACGTCACGCGAAGTGAAGATTTCGACAATTGTTGGATTAACAATGCAGCCAGTGAAATGTTTAAAAAAAAAAAAAAAAAGAAGCAGACGAGATTTAAAGCAACAGACGAAAAAAAAAAGATAATTTCAACGTTTCAATAGTTTCTTTAGGGTTAGAAGCCTAATCAAAAGATATAAATTGACTCCTTTTAATTTTCGTTTTTAGATTTTTTTTTGGGGGGGAGGGAGGGAGAAGGGGTTGGTGAAAGTAATAAAATATGCATGTAATTACGACGCTTATTTTGCGGACAATAGATTATTTCGTCATAAAAGCGTCCTTTTTTATATTAAATGCACAAGAACGCCACCCTGTCTTTTGGTCATTTATCCAGCACGCCGCGTATAATTGGCTAAAGCGAATTCAATACATTCTTGTGCGTGCAGGTTTGTTATGAAAACCGCGGATAATACCATGTAGGCAATATCCATGTAGTGATTGACGTTGCCCATGGCAACCAACAAAACATAAATGATAAATATCGGATCCCGTTGGGCGGGAAGAACACTCGCTTGGTGCGATGAACCTCTTATTATAGATTCTTTCGCCACTTCCTGCGTGGCCCTTTTTTTTTTTTTTTTCTTTTTTTACGCGTAATAAGCGAAGAAAAATCGATCGTTTGGTTTGCTTTGAAATTATGTTAATTTCCTTGACCCCCTTTTCTTACGTCGTTTGGTAAAAGAAAATTACGTGGCTTCAGATAAATCACATATTTGAAGGGCACTTTCCCGCTGAGATGTGGCCCGCGCCGGTGCCCCTGACATTCATACAATATAATCCCACTTGGAAAGATATATGAGTTTAAAAGTATTCATGCGCAGTTGTCGGTTAATAAGTACAAGTGACAGCTGATTTCGAGGTTAATTCCTGTAAACAATGGATGTGAGACAAAAGAGCAACGCTTTGAGGTTTGCCTGGTAGATTTCTCTTTTGGCACCCTGCCAAGTATTGAGCTGGTCTTTTGGTAATAACCAACATGGGATGCAGCTGCATACAAGCGAAAATTGAACAGTCACTTTTTATGACATTATATTGCCAGCATTAATATGTCTGACCTTGTCTAATGTCTGCTGGGTCGTCCAGACATCTGTGAAGAGTTATCGAAGTTCCTATTGGTTTACTGAGGATTTGTTTTCCTACCATCCATCCAACCAAATACCATCGTATGTGTGATACTGTCTATAAGATTGTTAATACACTGCTCTACAAAATTAACAGACCTCGTAGAAAACGTGGTGGTAACTCATGCATATTGGGATGAAGCTGGACATAATTCAAGATGGTCGAATTCAAGATGCTCGAAAATATGGTCACATGACATCAATACGGATCCCCTCCAACGGCTAAACAGGCTTGACAGCACTGAACCATGCTCGATAGATGTCTATAAGGTTGTGTGGCAACAAATCCCATTCTTCCACCAGCGCAGATCTTGGCTCACCAAGTGACCGAGTATTGGATGTCGGTGTGCAATGCCACGCCCAAGGACGTCCCACATTTGTGATCGTGTATTTAAGTCTAACTGTAAACTATCGTCTAACTGTCGTGCTGGCCACGGCAGTCGTTGGATATCTTCAGTTTCAAGATATTCCTCCACTATTTGAGCCCTATGTGCAGTGGCATTGTTGTGCATGGAAAGAAAATCTGGGCCAACTGCATCCACAAAAAGTCGCACATAGAGTTCGAGGATCTGTTCTCTGTACCTCTGTTAGGATGTGTTCTTGGTACCTTTGGTAACACCCATTCTTCAAAAACATGAAGAGGGCTGTGGCAGTTGATCATTATTCCGATTCATATGAGAACACCACCTCCACCATAAATGTCTCTTTCTCTGATGTTGGGGGATGGTACCGCATTCCTCTCGGTACTATTTTGCAGGCTAAAATGGGACTCATCAGAGAACAGAACTGTATTCCATTTAGTAGGGCTTCAAGTCTCAGTGAGCTCTGCAGTGGTTTAGGGTTAATGGGCTTCCTTGCGTAGAGTCCACTTGAATCGAGCCTTCTTAATACAATCCAGTTGGAAATGTTTTCACCTGTGGGCACAGTAACCTCAAGGAACAATTGATGAGAGGACATCGTAAGGTTCTGGCTTGCTGTTAGAATCAGATAATGGTCTATTCTGGTTGACTTAGTCATCGGGTGACCTTGGTCAGCTCTTCTTGTAATGGTTCCTGACTTCTGAAACCACATCCATAGTGCCAGGAGGACACTGCGTGGCACATTAAGCCAAACTGCCTGCGACTAACTGGCTTCAAGTTGTCCAAAGATCCGCTATCTGAAAGAATCATCTAAACGACAATGACTTGCCATCCTGAGTACTGGAGATGTGGTTGTCCCACTGAGGAAACCAAAAAGCGAGAAAGAAGGGATGTGGTCGCAACCCGTGTTTTTATAGGCATCAATAATTTGCATAATGGGCGCCTCTGTAAGGTGGTAGATCGATTTCAGTTGGATACTCGGAATTTGTATGCCAGACTGCATATTACATCAAATATCCGCCTTCGATGTCAACTGTGGTTCAGTGCTGGCCCCACTGGGCAATGACAAGACCCCAAAGGGCAATTGCCTTATACCTTTTGTATAAGGCAATGGTCATGCCACATCTTGAGTACTGTGTATACAGGCAATTTAAGAAGGATGTAGATCTGCTGGAACGAGTACACAGAAGGGCGACGAGATTGGTGAGGGGAACAAAAGGGTGGTCTTACCAAGGAAGGCTTCAGTTCTGTGAATTGCAGCGTCTGGAGGCTAGGCACCTGTGAGGTGATCTGATTGAGGTGTTTAAATCTTTGAATGGATTGAGTAAGATGAGATTCTTCCTCTTGTTCATACGTGCACATGATGGGGGATTAAATTCAAACTGTGGAAGGATGGTTGCAGGATTGATGTATGGAAGTTTTCCTAGAGCGAGTTGGACATTGATGGTTGGAACAAACTTCCATCTGTCGTTGTGGAGGTGGGTAGTTTGTATAAATGACAGGAAAGTGATCGTCCTGATTATTTCTAACCATTTCTGTGTCTCTACTGAGGAATCTTAACGAGAAAGAAGATTCGGAAACCAATTCGGCATCATTTAACCTTTGAAACGCGACCGTTTTACGAAGAGTTTACGATGCGTCTTGGCGGTATCGATTATCTGCCGGAGTAGCGGCGAAACGAGCGACGTTAGCAGACGAGATAAACATTGAACGTGTCAGATTATGTGCACACATCGGCTACAGATATTCCTCCCCAGCAAGAACAACATCCCCACCACATTTTCCAGGACAGCGGTTTATTTTTACTTGGCAGAAGTCCGTTGATGAGAACAGCAAGGAAAACGCATCCACCTAAGACCTGCTCGATCGTTTTTCCCTCATCCGGGAGATTTAGAAGAGAACCTCACCCAACACAATGGTCAATTAGTTATGAAACAACAGTAATCACTCCTTGTGTCCTTTGAATAGGGATTCGTGTCTTCAATTTGCCATTCGGGTTTTTTTTTTTTCCATCTAGTCCTTAATCTGACGCAGTCAAATGGTTCTTTTAAGTATCCTCTTCTTGTCTTCAACTGGGGCAATTAAGATGTCCATTATCCTCTCGCTTAAATCGATGGAGTCGTAAACATCCCAAAAAACTGATTGAAGGAAATTAAGGAATTCAAGAAGTTCCTTCACCTTTTTGGCGTTTATGTCCAATGAAATCGCAGAGGAATTCACAACAATTGAGAAAAGTTTAGCGTTTTTAAAAGTATTCGATTTTAATCAAATTTTAAACTCAAAACTTCGGGGTTAAGTTGAACATTTCTTTTTGATGGAGGAGTGTTTGTGGTTTATCGACTGCAAATGTCCTTAGAAATATTTGAGTTCTTTGGAATCTTTCTTTTTAGAAAAATAAAAAGAATATTCGATAAAATGGGAGAAAAATTGTCACAATTGAGTACAGTGGAGTTCTGAAAGTTGTCCAATTCGTGTGGAAGTATTAACAATAACTTAGCGGGCAGACGATATTCGCAGACGCGTATTTGTATTGTCTTTTGGCATCTAAATCGCGTGATTTCCCGATAGACTCGTTTTTATTGATTTGGGATTAGAATATGGAAATGCTGTCATTTCAATAAGTTTGTGGATGCATTTATTATGGAACGCGTGTTCAAGGAGAACAAGATTTGGATGAATGGACCAGAAAGGATTTTAGAAGATGTTTTTAGTTGGAGTGCGCGCAATTGGTTCGGGGATGAAGTTATTGCTGGCAAGTGTTGTTTGGGTTACCCAGCTGGTATTAGCATCTTTCTTGTTGTATGGGTAGAAATAAAAAAAAGAAGGATGACAGACAGATGGTAGAAGTAGACTAGAAGCTGAGAAAGAGTGGGCAGGGCAGTAAAACGGGAGACAAAAGAGGCGAATATATTGAAAACGGGGGGGGGGGACAGGAGAAATGACAGAGAGAAGGAATGAAAATAGAATGAAAGGAAGAAAATGAAAGGGACAAAAGAAAAGAAAAGAAAATGAAAGACAGCCAGAGTAAAAACAAAGCATGAACGACAGAGAGAGAGAGAGAGAGAGAGAGAGAGAGAGAGAGAGAGAGAGAGAAGAAAAAAAGAACGAAAGAAAGTGAAAGAAAGAATGAAAGAGAAAACAAAGAAAAAAGGCTGGAAATAGCCAGAAGAAAAGGAAGAATGGAAGAGAGAGAGAGGGAAAGAAAAAATGAAAGAGCGACAGATGGAAAGGAAGAATGAAAGCAAGAGACACATAGAAAAAGAAAGAAGGAATGAAAGACAGAGAGAGAAAAGGAAAAAAGAAAGAGACGGGTAGAGAAGGAAAGAAACACTTAAAGAAGAAAAGAAAGATTGAAAGAGAAAGAAAGGAAGAATGAAACCGAGAGATAAGGAAAGAAAGAAGTAATGAAAGATAGTCAGAGAGAGAGAAGAAGAAAGAAAGAGACCAAGAGAAAGTAAAGGAAAGAAAAAAAATACAGAGAGAGAAAAAAAGAAATAATTGGAGACAGAAACAGAAGAAAAGAGAAGGAAAGGAAGAATAAAAGAGAGAGAGAGAGAGAGAGAGAGAGAGAGAGAGAGAGAGAGAGAGAGAGAGAGAGAGAGAAAATGAGAGAGAAAAAATGAAAGAGCGACAGATGGAAAGGAAGAATGAAAGCAAGAGACACATAGAAAAAGAAAGAAGGAATGAAAGACAGAGAGAGAGAGAGAAAAGGAAAAAAGAAAGAGACGGGTAGAGAAGGAAAGAAAGACTTAAAGACAGAGACAGAAGAAAAGAAAGATTGAAAGAGAAAGAAAGGAAGAATGAAACCGAGATAGAAGGAAAGAAAGAACGACAGATAAAGAAAGAAGTAATGAAAGACAGTAAGAGAGAGAGACAAGAAGAAAGTAAAGGAAAGAAAAAAAAAGACAGGGAGAGAAGAAAAGAAAAAATGGGAGACAGAAACAGAAGAAAAGAAAAGGAAAGGAAGAATAAAAGAGAGAGAGAGAGAGAGAGAGAGAGAGAGAGAGAGAAAAAATGAAACAGCGAGATATGGAAAGGAAGCGAGGGAGAGAAAGGAACAATGAAAGAGAGAGAGAAGGAGAGAAAGAAAGAATGAATGACTGAAAGAGGGAAGAAGGAAAGAAAGAATGAAAGAGGAGAAAAAAAGGAATAATGGAAGGGAGAGAGAAAGATAAGGAAAAAAAAGAACGAATGAATGAAGGAGAGACAAACAAGGCAGAACGAATGAAAGAGAGAGAGAGAGAGAGAAGAAAAAGAAGATTGAAGCAGATGGAGAGAGAGAAGGCGAAGAAGAATGAAAGAGAGTAAAAGATGGAAAATGAAAGATAGGAAAGAATAGATAAAGGATGAGAGAGAGAGAGAGAGAGAGAGAGATTGAATGGTTGAGTGCTTAATCCGGGCTGTGATTGTGTCGGTGCTGCGACACGGACGGAGCCTTTCATTTACGCCTTCCGTCCAACTGCCGCAGACAGACAGACGGACGGACATGTCCACACCAGTTGTCAGAGAACTCAATTAGAAATGTCTTCTCCTGTTGGGGGACGGGGGACGGGAGGGGAAGAACAGCTCCTTGAGGCCATTACGAAGCCGCACTTCCACAAATGGGCTTCGCTTCAAATTGGCATTTGTTCATTGACGGACAGCAACGATTTAAGATGCAACGGGCACCGTCTGGTAACGTCTGCTTTCTTTTTTCTTTTGTTTTTTTCAATGTGGAGCAGCTTGCTTGGGGGCCCGCTCACTGCACCACCTCGAAAACATCTGCACGGCTAATCCACTTCGGAAGCCAAAATTCACGTGCACACGGCAAAGGATGTTAAACTTCGAAGACAGTCACAGCCACCTCGCTGGCCCCGAGAGGCGAAGGGCAAAAAATCCAGGAACAGAGAGAGAGAGAAAGAAAAGAGGGTAATATACAGAGAGAGCGAAAGTTTAACGAAAGAAATGTGAGGAGAGAAAGAAACAGAGAAAACAGATAAGAGAGAAAGAAACAGAGAAAACAGATAAGAGAGAAAGAAAGAAGGAAGGAAAGAAACGTGAGAAGAGAAAGAAAGAAAAGGGAGAGAAGAGAGAGAAAGATAGAAGAAGATAAAAAGAAACATGCAAAAAAGAAGAAAAGAGTGAGAAACACAGAAGGAATGCAAAGAGAAAAAAGAAAGAAAGAAAGCCAGGAAGACAGGGAGAAAGAGAAAAACAGAGAATGTAAGAAAGAAAGAAAGAATACAGGCAGAGAGAACGAAAAGGAGAAAATTAAAAGAAAAGAGAGCGAAACAGAAGCAAAGAAAGCAGAAAGAGACAGAGAGAGAAAGAAACACAGCGGAAGAAGTAAGTATGAAAGAAAGAACAAAACAGAGAGAGAAAATAAGACAGAAAGAAAGAGAAAGATAACGGAGGGAGAAATATATAAGAAAGAATGAATGAAGAAAAAAGTGAAAGAGAAAAAGAGAGAGAGAGAGAAAGGCAGAATGAAAGATGAGAAAAGAGATAAAGAAAAAATCGAAACAGAAGGAGTGAAGAGAGAGAGAAGGATCGAAAGAAAGCTCGAAAGATAGGGCGAGCGAGAGAGAGAGAGAGAGTCCATAAGAAAGAAAGAAAGGAAGAAGACAGACAGAAAGAACGATCGTCCTCCTTCGGTCTGAAGAAATATTTTCTCCGGGTGTTCCGCCCCCTTGTTGGCGAGGTGCTGCCCGATCCCCGGTGTTTTTCCCGGCCCTAAAACAGCTGACCTCGCCGAAAAACCCGCTGAAATATTTAAAAGGTCGTCGCAACACCTCGGGATGCTCGCCACTCGCCTGAATATTTGACGAGACGAGTTCAGGGTTCCGTTGATGGAGCGGCGTTGTCGGGTTTGCACGGCGAGCATTTCAGACGCGCCGTGAACGAGGCCAGCTGCGTTGGGTCGAACAAAATGATCGTTTCTTTGGCGTTCTCATTTATTCAGCGGCCGAAAACATTGCGCCGCTCATATTCCGCGATTGCTGTTTCACGGGAGACGACACCCCAACTGGGGCAAGAGATGGACAGAAAGAAAGAAAGAAAGAAGGGAACAGATTTGCCTGTGATTCAATGCGCAGCCCAATTCCCCCTCGGAGACAAACAACGTGTTCTCATTAAGCCAACCCCACCCGAATCTCCCGAGGAAAACGCTTCTCTTTTCTGTCTATCATAATAGATGTGAGTGAAAGCGTTGGGGCTGACAGACATCTCACTTTCAAATCATCACAAATAGACAGAAGAGAGAAGGACAGAGAGTGCGATAAAAAGGAATAGAGAAGCCAAGGTAGAAAGACAGAGAGGGGAAGCCAAACAGACATTGACAGACAGAGAGAATTAAAAAAGAATGACAGAAAGAAAGAAGGATAATCGGAGACACAGAAAGAAAGATTCATATACAAAAGAAAGAGAAGGAAAGAGAGAGAAACAGAGAAAAGAAGAAATGAGAAAGACAGTAAGAGACGGACAGAGAGAGAAAGAAAAGAAAAATGAGACAACCAGAGACAAACCACAAAGAAGGAACGACAGGGGAAAAATTTAAAAAGAGAGATAGAAAGACTGAAGCAGAATGACTGTGGAAAAGAGAGAAACAAAAAAGAGAAAGACAGAAAGTTAGATTAAGACACAGAAACAGAGGTGGGAGAAAGAAAGATGGATAAACAGAGAGATGGAAAGAAAGGGGGAGAGTCAGTGATAGACAGAGAAAGAGGACTAAATCGACAATCAAGAGAGAGAGAGAGAATTAAAAAATGCGTGACCGGAAGACAAGAAGAAGAAAGAAAGAAAGAGTCAGACAAAAGAAAAAGAAGGAACGGCACGGAAGGATATCTAAAGAGAGAAAGAGAAAAACTAAGAGAAAAAGACTGGGTGGAGGGGAGAAAAGAAAAACGAGAAAGACAGTAAAAGATGGACAGAGAAACAAAAAGAAATATGACACAGACAGAAGAGTTGATTACAGGGAAAGACCAACAAAGAGAGAAAGAGAGAGAGAGTAGGGACAAAGAAAGACAGAGAAAAGAGATGCAGAATAGACATAGAAAGAAAAGAAAGACACAAAAGAGACAAGGAATATACTGACACAGAATGAAAAAGAAAAATAGGAGCGAAAGAGAGACATAAATGAAAGGAATACTGAAACCAAGACAGAAAGAGAAAGGATGATAATTAGAGACACAGAGAGAGAGAGAGAGAGGATAAAGAAAGACAGCCAAAAAGAGACAGAAAGAGAGAGGGAGATAAAGAGAAAGGAAAATAGAAAGCAAGATGGAGAGGGGGAACACGCAGGCAGAGGTAAAGCGAGTAAGAAAGAGATAGAGAAAGTGAAAAAGTTCAGTTGGGCTTTTTCGATTAAACGCCAAGGTAGCTAAGGCAATGAGGTAGAGTCGGTTCAATTCAGGGGCTCCCGTCCAAGAATTAACGTTGGGACTGCCCAGCACTGCTCTTTGGAATAAGGAACCTCATTTTTCATTTAGAGTCCATTTGTTTTCGAGATCCGAGTGCATTGTACCTGTAGCATCCCCTCATCCTCACCCTCACGGACCGGCCCTTCTGTCTGTGTTCATTTTGTCTGTTTTGTCGGCTGGAAAAATGACATTTGAATTGCAACTTTCGTCTGTTTTAGAAAATCCGATGGCTCACTGAGATTCGTCCAATTCCTCGTTTATCCCTACACGTTCGACGACAGGTGTCGCTGCATCGGCCGCGTGTTTGATGAGGGAAATAATGGAATCGTAAATGAGGTCGTCGCCAAACGACTTGGTCCGATTGGTCGCTTTTTAGACAGACGAGCTTTAAAATTGCATCAAGCGGACATGTTAAGTTGATTTACAGTTCGCATTTCTTCGCGATGAGTCACGCAGACGATGATGGATGGATGGCGCTGAAATTTGCTCTAATTGAATTTTAACACGCTGTCCGCTTGGTGGCGCTTCGTGCTCTATGGACGCTGCAATGAACGCGGCTTAAACGAAACGGGATATTTTTCTCAAAGACACGCATCTCGTGGAAGGAAGAGCAGTCGTAGCCACTTAGCCGGCCACGAGGGAAAATGAGAGAAAAGAGTTCCAGAAGAAGTTAACAGAAATTGAAGTGTAATGTCAATAAGTACCTTCTTTCTTCTCAACCTCCAACCCATGCGTGATACTAACTATTATAGGTTTTAATACCTTTCGTGTTCGGGGCTTTCATAAGTAAAAACAAAACTGATTCAGCGCGCTGTTGAGGATGCAGCGCTATATTTAATGAGGACTGCGCATGAATATGTGTAAGACTCAGTCTTGTCAATCGTCCTGCGTATGAATACTGATTACACCGTGTGTGACGCGGCTCTTACTATACTGTATATGTGTATATACAGAGAACGGAATGGATAGAGACAGAAAGACAGAAAGAGGAAGATAGGAAGGGAAAGAGAAACAGAAAAAAAGAAAGAATAGTGAGAAGATAGAAAAGGAAATAGAGACAGAAAGAGTGAAAGAGGAGAATGAAAAAAGAAAGAGACCGAATGGTGAGAAGAGAGAGAAAGAGAGAGAGAAAAGGACATAGAGCCAGAAAGAGAGGAAGATAAGAAAGGGACGATAGATAGAAAAAAAGAAAAAGAAGGAAAGAAAAAAAGGCAACAGAGACAAAAAGAGGAAGATGGGAAAGGGAGGAGAGACAGAAAGAGGAAGATGGGAAGGGGAAGAGAGACAGAAAAAGGAAAGGGAAAACTAAAGAAAGAAAAAAGACAAAGAATAGTGAAAAGATAGAAAAGGAGTTAGAGACAGAGAACGAAAGAAAGAAAGAAAGAATGGTGAGAAGAGAGAGAGAGAGGGCAAAGGATATAGAACCAGAAGGAGGAGGATAGACAGAAAAAAGAAAAAGGGGAAGAAAGAATAATGAGAAGAGAGAAAGAAAAGAGACAGACATAAAGAGAGAAAGAGGAAGATAGGAAGGGGAGGAGAGAGAATAAAAAAAGAAGAACAAAAGAAAGAAAGAGAAAGAACGTGAGAAGAGAGAGACAGAGAGAGAGAGAAAAGGAGAAAGAGCCCGAAAGAGAGAGAGAGAGAGAGAGAGAGAGAGAAACAAGAAGTAAGAAAGGAAGGAGAGACAAAAAAAAGAAGGAAAGAATGAGAAATGGTGAGAAGAAAGAAAGAGAAAGCAAGAAATAGAAAGCAGAGTGAGAAGAGAGAGAAAGAACGGTTAGAAGAGAGTAAGACAGAAAAATATAAAACAAAAAAGGGAAAGAAAAAGTAAGAAAGAAAGATAAAAAAAATAAAAAGATTTGATATAAATGGGAGGTAGAGAGAGAAAATAAGAAAGGAAAAAAGAGAGAGATGGTAAAAGAAAGGAAGGAAAAAGAGGAGAATTAAAGAAAGAAGAGTAAGAAGAGAGAAAGAAGGCTAAAAAATAAACCGGAAGGTGAAAAGAAAGAAAGCAAGAAAGATGAGAAGAGAGAAAGAGTGAGGGTGGGTGGGTGGAGAGATAGAGGGAAAAGACAGAGCGAAAGAAGAGAATGAAAGAAAGAGAAAGGTGATAGGGAAGAAAGAAAAGGAAAGTGAAAGGAAGAGCGAGAGAGAGAGAGAGAGAGAGAGAACAAAAGGCGAGAAAAGAAAGATGACGGGAGAGAAAGCGTGATGGGGGAAGTTGAGAGAAAGATTAACTAAGGAAGGAGATATTCTTTTCAACTGAGTGAATTTTTCTCGGTAGATTCCTTTGTTTTTGTCTCCCAGTGTAAAGCGGTTATCCCATCCAGTGAGTAGTTTGAAGAGAACGCTAAGCCACTGTTGTCTTCTGTCTATTTGTACTTGCGAACTGCGCTACATGTAACCACCTGGATTAAAATTAGGACAAATTCCGCTCGAGGGAGGTCCCCTTAATCCCATGATTAAGGGAATCTCTCCAGCGTCATTTAGTCCAGTCGTTTTTCAAAAAGAGACAGAAAAATATAAAAGAAAAAAGAGCTCAGAATCCCTACCTCTCTTTTCTTTGCCAAGTACAGAAAGAAGAAGAAGAAAAAAACACGTGCTAGTATCTGTACCAACTTTGTCTATCGATCCAAGTTTATAGACCTTATCTTTCCCCCTTTGTTTCAGGCACATCTATTGTTTTCACTGTGTCTGTCCGTCTGTTCGCATGTGATAACTCGACTCCGAGTGGATGAATTTTCATCAAATTTTATATTTAGCTCTTTGAAAAATTTGTCAAGCCATCTAAATTTCAATATAATCGGACCAATAGAAATTCGCCAATTATTATTATTATTTTTTTATACATATCACGTAGGCTATCCATATATAGTATATTATAGCTGAAACAGTGGATATTATGTTCGTTGAATTGATTGGAGGAATGATAGAGCAGTATGGCGGATACACAGAAAACAAATGTTCTCGGTTTAAGCAGTGCGCATATGAAAAAGCTTGTTTTTTGTTGTCAGTTTTCTAAATATATAAATCATTAATTATTACTATTAGCTTATTGTATTCCTCACAGCAGAAAGTGTTATCTTGGCGCCAAAGAAAGTGCTTCATCCTGACCATCTTGTGTCAACCATCAAACATGGAGGAGGATCACCAATGCTTTCAAGGATCACCAACCTCATTGAAGACGAACTACAATGCTGGATTACACCACAGCCAAGACATCTCTTCTTCCAAACAAGGTCCAAGAAGCCTGGAAGTTGATGAAAAGCATGCCCAAGAAGAAGACTGAGGTTGCCACACAGGTGAAACGTAGACCTGCCATGTATTATCTTTTTGAAACAAAAAGACCTTCGACCTGCATGCATGTCGAATACTTTTGGTCATGTAGTGTAAATTCGGCCTCTTGGATGAAATGAGAACTTTGATCGGTGGTCGAAGTGCCAAACCGATTGCAAGAGGGGTTCTAATTAGAATAAACATAGATGTCACTTGACAGAAACACGCCAGCCATCTCGAAACAAGGACTGATATTGCCCGCAGTCCCTTCCAGCTATTTTGGGAAACAGAAAATCAATGGAAACCCAAGAGAATGGGAGCGAGGCAGAAGACACATGAAATGTGTCACGAGGAAGATGAAACCTCCCCTAGTATTGCAGGTGTCTTTAACGACAATCACCCAGGTAATTACTAATCGGATAAACTCGGATTAGTTCGGCTTCTATTCGTAGATTTCCTTCTTGTCCGATGCCAATTGATGAAACTAGTTCACCATCTTAATGGTATCATGGCAGCGTTGGATGGGTAGGGTGGAGGATTGAAAGATTTAATGAGAAAGTTGCTGATTAGTGACTGCTCTAACAACTTAAGTTTGCCCTACCAAAAGAGACCATAAAATTTCCCGGATATCTGCCTCTAATTGCAACTATCGTTTGGTATCTGTGCTAATTTTAGTTATTCGAATTTTTCAGTTGACCATCTGCCCTTGGCTTGTTTGCTTTCAGTTTCTTCTGCAAAAACAAACAAAATTTCATAAACGATCGTTCAAACGTAAAAATTACACCTGGCGCCATCTTGTGTTCGGTATATTCATTAAATATTGATTGGCATTTTGTTGTCGGTATTGTCGTCGACTGTTTGTTACATTCCCCCCATCACCTCAAATGACCTTGACATTGAAACGGGAAGCGATATGCTTACTCCCGCGTGTTGATATAAAGGTTAAAATATCACGTTTTGCTGTTTAAATATAGATATCACTGCGCATGTGCACTGGACATTCATTCTCCCTAAGTCTTTTTGCTCTTTCCATACTTGGAAATGATTTAAATTTAAACCATTTGTTCCTATATTTGGCAGAATCTTAAAAATGATAAAATTCGTCTGCCGAAAGAGACCATTAGAAAATAAAACTGAACTATTTCACCCTACAACTTTCAATTGAAAACTACTGTTAAAAATGTATTGTTGATTGAGGACGATTGTTAAATATTTATTGCTAATTGAGAATTGTTAAATATTCTTTGTTGATTGAGAACGATTGTTAAAAATGTATTCTTGATTGAGGACGATTGTTAAAAATGTATTCTTGATTGAGGACGATTGTTAAATATTTACTGTTGACTGAGAACAATTGTTAAAAATGTATTGTTGAATGAGAACGATTGCTTAAAATGTATTATTGATTGAGAACGATTGTTAAAAATGTATTGTTGATTGAGAACGATTGTTAAATATTTATTGCTAATTGAGAATTGTTAAATATTCCTTGTTGATTGAGAACGATTGTTAAAAATGTATTCTTGATTGAGGACGATTGTTAAATATTTACTGTTGACTGAGAACAATTGTTAAAAATGTATTGTTGAATGAGAACGATTGCTTAAAATGTATTGTTGATTGAGAACGATTGTTAAAAATGTATTGCTAATTGAGAACTGTAAAATATTCTTTGTTGATTGAGAACGATTGTTTAAAAAGGTATTGTTGGTTGAACATTGTTAAAAATGTATTATTGATTGAGAACAATTGCTAAATGTATATAATTGATTGAGAACAATTGCTAAATGTATATAATTGATTGAGAACGATTGTTAAAAATGTATTGTTGGTTGAATGATTGTTAAAATGTATTGCTGATTGAGAATAATTGCTAAATGTTTATTATTGATTGAGAACGATTGTTTAAAATGTATTGTTGATTGAATGATTGTTAAAATGTATTGCTGTTTGAGAACGATTGTTAAATATTTACTGTTGACTAAGAACAATTGTTAAAAATGTATTGTTGAATGAGAACGATTGCTTAAAATGTATTATTGATTGAGAACGATTGTTAAAAATGTATTGTTGATTGAGAACGATTGTTAAATATTTATTGCTAATTGAGAATTGTTAAATATTCCTTGTTGATTGAGAACGATTGTTAAAAATGTATTCTTGATTGAGGACGATTGTTAAATATTTACTGTTGACTGAGAACAATTGTTAAAAATGTATTGTTGAATGAGAACGATTGCTTAAAATGTATTGTTGATTGAGAACGATTGTTAAAAATGTATTGCTAATTGAGAACTGTAAAATATTCTTTGTTGATTGAGAACGATTGTTTAAAAGGTATTGTTGGTTGAACATTGTTAAAAATGTATTATTGATTGAGAACAATTGCTAAATGTATATAATTGATTGAGAACAATTGCTAAATGTATATAATTGATTGAGAACGATTGTTAAAAATGTATTGTTGGTTGAATGATTGTTAAAATGTATTGCTGATTGAGAATAATTGCTAAATGTTTATTATTGATTGAGAACGATTGTTTAAAATGTATTGTTGATTGAATGATTGTTAAAATGTATTGCTGTTTGAGAACGATTGTTAAATATTTACTGTTGACTAAGAACAATTGTTAAAAATGTATTGTTGATTGAGAACAATTGTTAAATGTATTGTTGATTGAGAATGATTGTTAAATATTTATTGTGGACAATTATTGTTTAAAATTCATTTTCCAAAAGTGATCCGCTTCATCAGACGACTTTCGTTTTCGAACGATTGCTAAAAATTCATTTTTGAGAATCAAGGCTGTGCAAAGGTACTTGGGTTAAGGGGCCTCGTTTATTTATGTTGAGACTTTGATGGATCCTCTCGATTGGGCCTCTAGATCGGGAGCACTGGTGCGGCACATCCAACACACCCCCTTCTTCCAGTTTAAATATCATTTTCGGGAATGATTCTAGGAAAAACCGTAAAATATTCATCATTAAGAAATAAGGTTTTCCTAAATTGATAAACAACATTGCCACATATCTTACTGCTATATTTTATTTATTTATTTATTATTATTTTTAACGTTCTGTCATACAAAGTTCTGTTAATACCGGGTGTTGCCATGCTGCAATTGCAATTTTATTTATCATTATTTTCCTTTTCCCACAATGTGCTTTTGTAAGACAGTTTGGACAAAACAGATGACACAGCTTTATCGTCTGCCATAGTCACCATACGTCTCGCCTGCAATTTTTTTCTTTCTGTAAGTGAAATTAGCGCAAAGAAATAGAAAAGATTCTACACGCTTATTAAAGATTTTTCCCATTACTTTACAACTGCATATCATAGTGTAAGGGGGGTGGGGTAGAATTGCTGGGAGTATAGATTCAAAGTTATGCCCCAAAATCTTCCCAAGAACCAACGAAATACGAACAAAATATGTTTCTGGTCTGACTTTTCCTACTTCAGTACCTCAACGTCCGAAATATAATTATATGAAAAAAATAAATAATAAATATAAATAAATTGATGGATTTCTATTTTTACGATTTTAGTGAAATTTGGGTAGCCTGACAAATATTTCAAAACGATGCAAATATAAAATTTTATGAAAACCCGTCCACTGGAAATACAGTTGTTACACGCGGACGGACAGACAGACACTATTAAAAAATTAATCTTATAAAGAATCAGGGAGATGTAGAAAGAGGTGAACTCGGGAGAGAAATTCATTAGTTTTTTAAATACTTTTATCGCCACCAAATCAAATATTAGGACCGGTCCTTATGGGTTTGCAGCGGGGGCAAGGCACTCCGGCCTTGAACCCGCTGCAAAGCCATTCTGGGGCGCCAAAAACAGAAAAACATTGAAACAAAAAAAAAAAAAAAAAATTATATATATGGGCACTGAAAAATCTCTCTGCCCGGGCCCTAAAATATCTTGGGCCGGCGCTGCTAAGCACAGCACATCTTAGAAATCAGTTTTGAAATTCTGTATATCTCAGATAATTACAGAGCTTTTGCATGGAATAACCAATGATTAATAGCATGCTTCCAGGAATCATGTACAATACGCGATATATAAATTAACTTCAAAAAGAAAACGCGAATATTCTCAGTACTGTTTTTTATTCGTTTGGTTTTTTATTTTAATTTTCGTATGCTGATTCAGTTGTTTTTCTTCTGTTTCCAATTAATATTTTGGCAGTTTGCCAGTTCATGCGCACGTGACGAAATCTAATTGTTCAGTTAAAACAACGAAACGCGAAGCGCGCCAGTTACCATGGTAACAAAACTAAGGTAGAAAATAAGTCGTTTGCATTTTTATATAACAAAAGAACAAAGTGAAAATCCAAAAGACAGAAAACTTGGAAATTTCGAAATCGAACAATTAAATGTTGGTATTTCTCAATTCTTCACACCAGGGTGTGTGGTTGATAACCAGTGTGGCCACCTGCTTCCGGCGGAAATAAAGCTAAGATTACTGCCACTTTCTTAGATATCTGGACTCTTCCCCTCCCCCACCACCCCCATCTCTTTTATTGAGATGTTTGTTATTTCATCGATAGCCAGTCGCAGTTTTCAACAAAAAATTCCATGTGCGCAATTCTCTGTTTATGAAGTTTAATCATTTCATTATTACGTCATAATGAAGCCTGCTTGTTGAGTCTTTCGTTGCTTTTATTGTTGTGTGTGTGAAGGTAAGAATTTGTTTTTTTTCTTTCATTAAATAAATCGTTTGGTGTTGAAAAAATACTGAAAATTCATTCTTGGAGTATTTGTCAACACTCATCTTCTGGCAAACTTTTTTTTTTTTTTTAAACCACGCACGCGCAAAACAGAAAAATGTTTATTTCTAAAACCATCGCGTGCATTCCAGGGGGAGGGGGGGTGAAATTCATTGTTAAAACCATTCGCGCGTGATATAATCACGTGCGCGGTTAGCCCGCAATCGTCGTGTTGTTGTTTTTTTTTTTAAATAGCAGACGTGTGTATAACAATGGGCGCTTGTAGTCGCGTGCATGATTTGGGGAGAAAGTATTGTTGAAATATACAAGAAAGAATGAACTGGCAACAAGGAATGCATAATCGGAAATAAACAACTTTTATGTTCTTAGGCATGCGTGTTCGTCTGCATAAATCTATAATTCCCGCCTACGCGAAAATGCGATACTATAGATTTAAAAGAAATTTTTTTATCTTCTGCTGCATGAGTCAATATGCTTAAGGATTAAATGCCCAACTTGCCACCTACGTGCTGATGGATTTGAAAGCTTTTACGTCAGAGTAAACTCAAAAATATACATAAAGAAGTTGTTTCCGCTTAGGTTTCCTGATTGTAAGCGGATTTTAATTGGATTTTCCAACGAGCAGACGTCAAACTCGTAGGAATTATGTACTCGAGCCTCATCTAAGACATGCGTCTTAGATGAGTACCCGCATAATCGATTTGAATGAGGTCTTGAAGTATTCAAACTCAGTATTGTCTGTTCTCGTCAAAAAGGTGTTCCACAACAATTTGACTGTGAGTATATACAATAGACTTATTTGAAACCTATACAACTCTTGACTTCTTTCAAATCTGTCCCCCCCCAATACTCTTTCTTTCTATACTTGGCTCTTTGTTGGTTTTTTTTCCAAATGCGTAATTGCCTATTGTCTTCATCATGTCCGTCCGCATGTAATAACTCGCCTACCAGTACATTTTTAGATATATATTGTAGCTGAAGCATTGGATATTCGTTTTTTGTTATCAGTTTACTAAATATATGTCGTAAATTATTATTTTTACTTATTATATTAATTAGAGCAGATACGTTAAATAAAGCGCATTACGAAAGTGTAGGCTGAATACTAATTTGAGGTATGTGTTGCTGTTTATTTTATTGAGTCACAGAAGATTCGTTGTATAAAGATAAGGCGATCTTTTCCTTTCAAACTGAAGTTTTTTTTTTTTTTTTTTTTGATCGGTTGCAGAAGTTTGAAAGGACTTCTGCAATCTACCGACCCCGATGCCCATCGTTGTAATACAATTGTGACGTCATTTCTTTGTATTTGCAGTTGTTCGGATCCAGTGGACAAAGAGGGAAGTCGAAATGCCAGAACAGAGTAACGACTATCGCGTGGTTGTATTTGGGGCCGGAGGCGTTGGCAAGAGTTCGCTAGTACTTCGCTTTGTCCGAGGCACCTTCAGAGAGAGCTACATCCCCACCATTGAGGACACTTATCGGCAGGTAAGAAAATCCGTATCGCGCTTCTGTTATTTCTACTTGCATCGAATAAGCGAACAGGCACTTCAGGTCATGAGGCATCCGTTTATCGCCTATTTTATTTACGCGTCCTCAGATGCCATTTTTTTAGGCTCCGGCCAATGTTAGCAACAGAACATCTTTTGTACAAATTAATCGTGGCGTCCAAGGTGTGCAACGATATTTCTTTTGACTGTCGTTCGAGTGGTGGAGCGCGAGCGTACAGTGGTACACGTATTTGAGTGAACCGTGGTTCGAGCCTACGTGACAGCTAAACACGGCATCCTTCTTGTATTCATTGTCGGTTTTGTAAACTCTTCTGACCTGTGTGCCATCCCGATGTATGAATTTTGTTTATTTTACATAATTTTGAATCATCCAGTCGAGAGAGAGAGAGAGAGAGAGAGAGAGAGAGCTGTTGTTAAATTTTATCTTAACATGAACGCCGAGACTTCTCCTTTCCGCATCTTTCTTTCTTTCTTCCCTCTCCATCTTAGTTTCTCTGCTTTCCTGTGTCTGTCTATTACGTCTTCTTTCTTTCTTTCTCCATACTGTTCGGTCCCTCTTTCTGTCTTTCTGTATACGGCTAATTCTCTCTCTTTCCCCCTCTGTCTGTCTGTCACTCCCTCTAACTTTTCTCTCTCACACTCTCTGATTCATTCTCTGTCTGTCTATCTGTAACTTCTCGCTAACTCCTCTCTACCTTTATCTCTGTCTGTCTAGGTCTTTATTTTTCTTTGTCTGTCTGTCTCTCTCTCTCTCAATAATTGATTCTCTGTCTGTCTATCTTTTAACTCTCTCTCTCTCTCTCTCTGACTTCTCTCTGTCTTTATCGCTGTCTGTCTGGTGTTTCTTTTTCTCTACCTGTCTCTCTCTCTCTCTCTCTCTCTCTCTCTCATTCTTTCTCTCCACCTCTTTGTCTCTGTCTTTCTCTACTCTTCCCTCTCTCATTGTCTCTACTTCTCACTCTGTCTGTCTCTCTCTGACTTTTTTGTCTCTATCTCTCTGTAATCCAATCTCTATCTGTCTCTTTCGGGGCGCCTCCGTAGCCAGGTGGGCAGGAGCAGCAGTTCGTAGCACGCGCTTCTTGATTAGACCGGGGTTCGAGCCCGTCACCACGAAATACGGAGGATGCGGAAAGGTCAGGGAATGACCACCGCATATCCCCGGAGCAATATGGCATTAGTTGCTAATGCTCCTAAAAACCAAATAACAACAACAAAAACTGTCTCTTTCTCTGATCCATTCTCTCTCTCTCTCTCTCTGATTCATTCTCTGTCTGTTAATCTTTAACTGTTTCTCTCCCTAACTCTTCTTCTCTACCTTTATATCTGTCTGTCTTTCTCTCTCTTCTCTGATTCATTCTCTGGCTGGCTATCTTTACTCTCTCTCTCTCTCTCTCTCTAACTCCCCTTTTCTCCGTCTATCTGTGTCTTTCTCTTCCTCTATCTGTCTATTTCTCTCTCTCTCTCTCTGATTCATTCTCTATCTTTAACTGTCCCTCTCCTATATTTATCTCTGTCTGCCTGTCTCTCTCCATTTTTGTTTCTACCTCTCTCTCTACCTCTGTTTGTCTCTCTATCTTTCTCTACTCTTCTCTCTCTTTGTCTTTACCCTCACTCTGCCTGTCTTTCTCTCTCCCTGACTTTTCTGTCTCTGTCTGTCTCTCTAATATCCATTTTCTGTCTGTTTCTTTCTCTGATTCATTCTCTATTTCTTTCTCTCTTTCTATCTCTCTGATTCATTCTCTATCAGTCTCTCTGATTCATTCTCTATTTGTTTCTCTCTTTCTATCTGTCTGATTCATTCTCTGTCTCTCTGATTCATTCTCTGTATGTTTCTCTCTCTTTCTCATTTATTCTCTAATTCATTCTCTATTTGTTTCTCTCTTTCTATCTGTCTGATTCATTCTCTATCTGTCTCTCTGATTCATTCTCTATCTGTCTCTCTGATTCATTCTCTGTATGTTTCTCTATCTGTCTCTCTGATTCATTCTCTGTATGTTTCTCTCTCTTTCTCATTTATTCTCTGATTCATTCTCTATTTGTTTCTCTCTTTCTATCTCTCTGATTCATTCTCTCTTTGTTTCTCTCTTTCTGCCTCTCTGATTCATTCTCTGTCTGTCTCTCTGATTCATTCTCTATCAGTCTCTCTGATTCATTCTCTATTTGTTTCTCTCTTTCTATCTGTCTGATTCATTCTCTGTCTCTCTGATTCATTCTCTGTATGTTTCTCTCTCTTTCTCATTTATTCTCTAATTCATTCTCTATTTGTTTCTCTCTTTCTATCTGTCTGATTCATTCTCTATCTGTCTCTCTGATTCATTCTCTATCTGTCTCTCTGATTCATTCTCTGTATGTTTCTCTATCTGTCTCTCTGATTCATTCTCTGTATGTTTCTCTCTCTTTCTCATTTATTCTCTGATTCATTCTCTATTTGTTTCTCTCTTTCTATCTCTCTGATTCATTCTCTCTTTGTTTCTCTCTTTCTGCCTCTCTGATTCATTCTCTGTCTGTCTCTCTGATTCATTCTCTATCAGTCTCTCTGATTCATTCTCTATTTGTTTCTCTCTTTCTATCTGTCTGATTCATTCTCTGTCTCTCTGATTCATTCTCTGTATGTTTCTCTCTCTTTCTCATTTATTCTCTAATTCATTCTCTATTTGTTTCTCTCTTTCTATCTGTCTGATTCATTCTCTATCTGTCTCTCTGATTCATTCTCTATCTGTCTCTCTGATTCATTCTCTATCTGTCTCTCTGATTCATTCTCTGTATGTTTCTCTCTCTTTCTCATTTATTCTCTGATTCATTCTCTATTTGTTTCTCTCTTTCTATCTCTCTGATTCATTCTCTCTTTGTTTCTCTCTTTCTGCCTCTCTGATTCATTCTCTGTCTGTCTCTCTGATTCATTCTCTATCAGTCTCTCTGATTCATTCTCTATTTGTTTCTCTCTTTCTATCTGTCTGATTCATTCTCTGTCTCTCTGATTCATTCTCTGTATGTTTCTCTCTCTTTCTCATTTATTCTCTAATTCATTCTCTATTTGTTTCTCTCTTTCTATCTGTCTGATTCATTCTCTATCTGTCTCTCTGATTCATTCTCTATCTGTCTCTCTGATTCATTCTCTGTATGTTTCTCTATCTGTCTCTCTGATTCATTCTCTGTATGTTTCTCTCTCTTTCTCATTTATTCTCTGATTCATTCTCTATTTGTTTCTCTCTTTCTATCTCTCTGATTCATTCTCTCTTTGTTTCTCTCTTTCTGCCTCTCTGATTCATTCTCTGTCTGTCTCTCTGATTCATTCTCTATCAGTCTCTCTGATTCATTCTCTATTTGTTTCTCTCTTTCTATCTGTCTGATTCATTCTCTGTCTCTCTGATTCATTCTCTGTATGTTTCTCTCTCTTTCTCATTTATTCTCTAATTCATTCTCTATTTGTTTCTCTCTTTCTATCTGTCTGATTCATTCTCTATCTGTCTCTCTGATTCATTCTCTATCTGTCTCTCTGATTCATTCTCTATCTGTCTCTCTGATTCATTCTCTGTATGTTTCTCTCTCTTTCTCATTTATTCTCTGATTCATTCTCTATTTGTTTCTCTCTTTCTATCTCTCTGATTCATTCTCTCTTTGTTTCTCTCTTTCTGCCTCTCTGATTCATTCTCTGTCTGTCTCTCTGATTCATTCTCTATCTGTCTCTCTGATTCATTCTCTGTATGTTTCTCTCTCTTTCTCATTTATTCTCTGATTCATTCTCTATTTGTTTCTCTCTTTCTGTCTCTTTGATTCATTCTCTATTTGTCTCTCTGGTTCATTCTCTATCTGTCTTTCTCTCTCTGATTCATTCTCTGTCCGTTTCCACCCTCATTCATTATCTGTATGTTTCTCGCTTTCTCTCATTTATTATCTGTCTATCTCTCTTTGATTCATTCTCTATCTGTGCCTCTCTCCCTTCATGTTTACTTTCTCTGTCTGTCTCTCTCCTCTCTACCTCTCACACTCTCTGTCTACTCCTCTCTCTTTCTTTTTCTCTACCTCTCTCTGTCTCCCCTTCTCTCTCTCTCTGTTTCTCTCTACATCTCTTTTTCTCTAACCCTTTGTTGTCTCTCTCTTTCTCTGATTCTGCGTCTATCTGTCTCTCTCACTTTGGATGTTCCTGTATTTCCCCACCTCTTTCTGTCTTTTCCCCTCTTCGTTCACTAAAAACAGGAAGTCTAACTGAAATTCGCAATACGGTTTAAAGAACTGGAGCAAAAATGAACTGTTTTATCCTGCCAGTATTAACTTCCAACCCCGGATCAAGGATTTCTGACATAATCCAAATCTAAGATAATTCCTCTTCTAAATCCATGATAATTTTTTAATAAAAACACAACGAAAAAAAAAAAAAAATCCCAGAAAATGAATACACGCAACATTCTAAACTTCATTATTAATCTGACACATCAGAAAAAATTCGACACATTTTGTATCGATAATGTTTTAGCAAATTAAAATCATTTAAGCTTGTCATTAATCCGAGGTCAACTTCAAAACATCCCACAATTTAATTATCCCCTCTTCTAGCATAAGTCCCTGTCAATGACACGTGACTGCCATCTTTTACAGATCCTTACAAAAATAAATTTGACAGATATTAAACTTTAACATAAAATCCTTTTTTAATACATTCCTGAAATGCTTTAAGAAAACTTAAGAAATAACTAAAGAAAGAAAAAATCCTTTCTGAAAAACTAATGGAGCTTCGAGAAATCGACAATCAGTGGTCGACTTCCTGTACTGACGCATCAAAGATTGCTACGTCACACAGAACAAAGATTGTTACGTCACACAGGAAGTAGCAAACTTGCAGTAGTTTCAGTGATTTGCGAGAAATATTTTTTCCTTCTCTATAATAGATGAAAAAAAAAAATTATTTTTTATGATTTAAAAACAATAGATTTAAAAACAATAGGAATTTCTTGGTGATTTCCCCTTTAGTGGATTCTGTCCACCGATCCTGCCATTCCTATTGAAGGTGGTCGAGCAATCTGGTTTCTTCAAGCTTCCTGTTGTTGACGAGATCCAACGAGTAGTTGAGGACAGTACACGGTATTTCTTTTGCCATATTATAAGTCAGGGCGCATCTAATGATTTCCAAGTCCAGCGGGAGGACTCCCACCAGAACCTGGACTGTGGAGTCAGCTCGTGTGATTGTCATTATTATTGACCACTGGATACTGTCCAAGGTTCTTCTATTTACCACTGTGGTTACCTTTTTTGTACCAAACTGGTGAAGCATATGTGATGACCGGGACGAAGGTAGATTTGTAGTAGAGGGACAGGATCCACTTGTTTAACCCCCAGTCCCTCCTGGTCACTCTTGCGACCAATGTAGAATATTTCCGTATCTTTTGTTTAATGTACTTTAGATGGGGCTGGAAAGAGATTTTTGTCAATGATGATTTCGAGATATTTGATTTCTGTAGCAAGTTTTATTGTGGTGCCTTGGATTTTCACTTGCGGTGGTCTGGCAAGGTGGAGTTTGCTCTTCAGGAGTACCGAGCAGGTCTTACTTGGCGAAATCTGCAGGCAATGGATTGTAGCCCAGTTTTGCAAAGTTCCTATCGCGTGGTTGGCTTTTTCTTCGATTTGCGCTCGTGAGTCAGCAGAAACAGTTGGTATCAAATCATCGAAGGCCTGGGCGCCGACTTCGCCAATATCAAGAGCCAGGAATTCATCTAAAATCATATTCCATAACAGGGGTCCTAGGACAGAACCTTGCGGGCATCCCCCTGTGGATTTGTCTGTTTAGCTTCCTATACAGTGCATATATTTCGATCGTTCTCTGTGTTAGGTAACTCCTGATTGTGTTATACAGGTTTAGAAGCACTCCAGCCCGCCTAAGTCTCGCGAGGACGCTCGGCCACCAGATGGCGTCAAACGCCCCCGCGAAGTCGATACTGATAACAAGAAATATTTGGTGGTACAGGCTTCTTCTTTATCCAGCAGTGTCTTGAGAGCTTCGATCGTGGATAGGCCTGGTTTGAATCCAAATTGCATTGCGTTTGTTAGGTTTTCCCCTTCGTAATAGTGGAGCCTCTTGTGCAGCATTCTCTCGAATAGTTTGCTTACAACTGGGAGTTGTAAGACTGGTTTTTCTGGCTTCTTTGATGGATTTTTCAATTTAAGTTTGATGTTGGCAATTTTTTAGTCATTAGGAAAGGTCCCTTCTTGGAGGCAGGTGTTATGTGAGTAACAGATCCGCGGTGTGTTCCACCGTTTTCTTCACAATTTTCGGTTCAATTAGGTCTGGGCCAGGGAAGTTTTTTGTTCTGATTTGCACGGTGGCCGCATACAGCTCATCCACTTGTTGGTCAGTGAAGTATGAGTCATTTTCTTGACAGATCCGCACTTGTTCTGGGAGGGTAGGAGTTACCTGTTCCAGGAAGATGGTGTTTAGGATATTGGTCACCGAGTCGTTCCACGTAGTGGGCAGAGAACCCAGCGGGGTCATTGTTGCTTCTGCGACTTCTCCTCTGGGGTGTCTGTTAGTGGCTACTTTATAAACCACTCCCCAGGGATCAGCGTTCCCTGCTGTGGAAACAAGATTTTCTCAAGTTTTGCGCTTGGTGTCCTTTATTAATTTGGTGTATCGATTCCTTGCGTCTTTATACCTGTCCATAGTATGTATCTATCAGCGGTACCAGTGGTCCACCACAAAACCAAGTAAAAGTGTCACTGTGAAGAATTAAAAACTGCCAAGGCCAGATAAGGATGTGAGTAGTGTAGGTATCGTGAGAACAGTGTTGTTGTGTTGTTCATCTGGCCTCTTAGTTACTCGAAGGCCCCATCAGGAAGGGGAGTTCCAGGATCCGTGCTCGACATGCATGAAAAGGAGTGAATCCATCTTGCCTAGGAAGGAGGGAGAGGACCCAGGAAAAGAAGTTGGGGAAGTGGAAGAAAGCAAAAGCGGGGACCAAAAGGAGGAGATCCCTCATGCGAGTAGAGGCCACTAGTGAGAGAACACCCAAAGACAGGTGAGTGAGGACAGCAAGATAGAGGTGATGGAAGACGACACAAAGGATGGCACCCCCACCCCAAAGAGGAGCGCAAGCACAAGGAGGATCCTGAGTGGAGAAATCCTACGCCAGCACAATGGCGTCAGCAACAGATCCAGCCCCGAAGAGTTAGCATGAGGTTGAGGTTCAACGCCCGAGAACGCAGAACAGGGTTCAGGCAAAGGTGGTCTACTCTGGAGCGGGTGAGATCGCAGGAGTGGAAGCAGCGGCCAGAAGATTTCTTCTACGCTTGAGAAGAGCGGAGAAAAATTATATGAAGGCATTAGATGCTCCTTGTTGCCAGTTAGGGAATGATGTGTATCAAGGTCTAGAAGGTGGTCCGGTGGAGGAGCTGCTGTCTGAGGTCAACGTAAATTGTGCATTCTTTTATGAGGGTCCAATCTTCCATCTCACCACACAGATAGATATCGTCTTCAGCATTGTCAAGCCGTTTGAGACGGACTTTAATGGAGCCGTGAGCGGTCAACATAAGAGTGGTTTCCAGGTTTGGAGTAAACCTGGAAACCACTTTGAGTAAACCAGGCCATGGTATGTTTGTTTAAGTGGCTAATGTCAGGATTAGATGGAGATATAGATCTTCTAGAGATTAATATTAAAATTTTGACCATATAAACACGCAAACCAGCCTTACAACGCAATAAATTCACAGACACTTTACGCCGCTGCCATCCCCAGCCTCAATTTCATATTCTGTTTCACTTTAATCTCACACTCTCTCTCGTTCTGCACAATACTGTGAACCTTTCGGTTGCTCAATAACCACATTTCTGTTGTTTCATTAATTTCTGGTTGAACGAACTTTCTCTCTGTCTTTTCCAATTAAAATTCTATTAATCAAGAAACTTCATCAACTCAAATTACAGTTCATAATGAATATAAATGGTAGGTTCCATGCGCAAGAGAATACATTTCCCAGATTATTTCCAAATTAGATTTTTAATTAGAGAAAATTCCTGGAAAGATCGATAATCTGTATGTTATTTGATAAGGCTGGAAAGACTCAAATTGATTGGATCAAATAAGATTGCACCCTTGGATTCCTCCACCTGATTCTTTTAATTAATGCTACGAATCGCCTGCCATCTCTTTTAGTTTTGCAATACCATAAAAAAGATTTAATGGCAAATATTAATAAGAAAATAGCTGTTGATAGTTAATGGTAGGAACGATAGTGTTGTCATCTTATGTTTATTGATAAACACCGAAAATATTTTGATAGTTTCACTAAATAATTTTTTTATTTTTAGGTTATAAGCTGCAATAAGAATATCTGTACACTCCAGATTACTGACACAACAGGAAGCCATCAGTTTCCAGCAATGCAGAGGTTAAACATCTCCAAAGGTCACGCCTTCATCCTTGTGTATTCCATAACCAGTAAACAAAGCTTAGAAGAACTTAAGCCAATATTCGATGTTATCAAAGAGGTCAAGGGAGACATAGAAGGTATTCCCATAATGCTCGTTGGTAATAAATGCGACGAATCGGAAAGCAGAGAGGTGGAGAATTCGAATGGCCAAGACCAGTCCAAAAAATGGGGTTGTGGTTTTATGGAAACATCGGCCAAGACTAACCACAACGTCAAAGAGCTGTTCCAGGAGCTACTGAACATGGAAAAGAGAAGAAACATGAGTCTCAACATGGAATCTTACAAGAAAAGATCACAACTGCGTAAAGAAAAGCTCAAAGGCAAATGTCTGCTCATGTGACTCATCCTTTGGTACTTCAACAAATAAAGGCCAAAAAAAAGCGACATATCGGGACTTGGAGAAGATTTCTAGATGGATAGTTTGGAAAAGTTATTTAATAACAGATATTTTTTGGTCCTCATCTTCTTTCGGGGATCTCAGCAACCAATAATGCTCTCTGTACACATACGACTGAAGATCTTCAGTTTTTATTAGCTAAAAGGGGTTTTTTATAGCATGCCCCTGCTTTTAACAGTGGTGCTGTTTTTTTGTTTTTTTTTATGTTCCTGAATACAAAACGTGCCATCCTTTTTAGGCCTTCTGTTTAATCAATGTTAATGTGGTTGCCTTAGTTACGAAACAAGATACATAGACACGATTTGTTTGCACACTAAATTTGGAACGATGCCAACCTTTATGGGAGACAACCCCCCTATTGTATTGTGCAACGAAAAACCACGGACTGATTTTTCCTTCTGAACAAAATGAACATTCTGCGATCATATTTGTAGATCTCTTTAAGAATCTATAGCTACAGCACTTCCTTTGCAATACATTTGTATCTATTGTTATATATTAGCTCGAAAAAAAGTATCTACTGCTTTGTAGAATGGACCAAAAGCCGTTTTTTTCGAATAGGAGCTTTTCTTTTTCTAATTCTTAGTCTTATTCAACCATTTTTGCATCATCATATATTAATATTAGATGCATATTTGTTATCAATATAGGTTTAATGAATATTATCAATTTACAAGTTTACATTGTAATGTATACATACATACATACCTATCCACATACACACATATCTATATATATACATATTATATCTGAGTGCGAAGCTAATGGGTAAAATAACTACTAGCGAAGAGATAGATGGGTGTAGGTCATCCGAATGAATTGCTCATAATGATTTTTTGTTTTCTTCTTCTTCTTGGAAGGAAATATAAACTGTTATTAAGAGATTTCGTGATAGTATTTAATGCTCAAAAAGTTTCGCTCTGGGTAATATTGTTTTTTTAACACTCATATGCGAATATAGATTTAAAATTATTATAAATGGTGCCGTTATTAACCAACTGACAGAACCTGGAAGTTCTGGCCTTTCTGCTAAAACTCAAACCAATGGGGTTCAGTCTATGGCTCACAGTTAGGTGCTATTTTTCCGGGAACAAATGAAATCCGATATTTTAATAGCGAAAGGTGCTTGGTGACCTCCTTCTTAAAAAAATTTAAATAGAAATGTTAAAGATTTAGATGAAATCAAGGAATTATGCTTGAATAATATCAAAAAGAATTAATTTTTATCAGGTTGGATTTTCTAAAACTTATAGATTATATGCTCACTGCCTAAAAAATTAGAAATACCTTTATTAAGTATCTAGTAGGACCACCTTTTACCCGAATTACACGCCGTGCCACGGATTCCAATAGATATCTGAGGGAATTCAACTCCAGATTTGACCATTCTTCCTCCAGGATGCTTGTCAGCTGCTGTATTGGTGTTGATAGTGAAATGCGAAGCCGGACTAACTTTTCCAACATATCCCAGAATCGCCTAATCTTAATCCATTCTCAACTGGATTCAGATTAGGTGGCCAGGGTAGATGGAAATGTTCCTCGAAGCATTCTATCTTTTCCATCGTTCCACAGTCCAGTCTTGGAGTTGATGCCACTCCAGTGATTTCTTAAGTGATTCCTGCTAAACACCTTTCTGAAAATCAGAAAGATCACCTGCATACGGTACATTTAATAATCTGTTAACGCCAATTGCAAAAAGTATCTAATTTTTTGGCCAGTGAGTGTGTAATCAACTACAAAATTGAATTTCAACAGAATTTATCCTCATAAATTCTCTTAGATAATCAAATCCTTATAAAAGGATTCTGTATTCAAAAAGAATCCTGTATTCACTACTCGTAATTTAAAATCCAAGTATAAGGACTATGTCTGTATACTAAGTAGATTATGAAGCTAATGTGTAATCCTTATACGTGGATCGTTATTTTAATGATAGAAATATTTTTTGACAAATAGCTAACGTTAAAGGGTTATATCAAAAAAATGGGAAAACTGTGTGGAACCATCAGTTCTCCATTTGACCAGAAGAAGATTAATTAGAGGACTACTCGAAACGTAGCTTAAAATGTTTTAATAAATCGATAGCAAAATCTTAAGTAAATTAAATGCAATTTTCAAATTATAAACCGGATATGACGAAAAAAATACTGATTGAGATAAATGTACAATTTGATATATGCAGTAATAATATAATTTACTGATTCTAACAAGTATAATTCTTAATGGGGATTATATTTAATTCCTATTATAATATAATTAACATTTTCTAAAAGAATGTTTCTCTGTAATTAGCTATTAATGTTGAATAAGTAATCAATATATAGAAAAAACAAAACATTTTTATCGATGTTTTCACAGTTATAACATTGTGTGAAATAGGAATAATAATAGGAACTGTTTTAGAGTGTGACGTAATCGATCTGAAGGACACATTGATATCAATAGATACGCCATATCTTTGTACATTCTTTATTGCCTGTAAAACAATCTTTAGACGATTTTTGTAAATATATGAAAGCATTACTTATATAGTTTTATTCAGTAAACACCAGAGGCGTTCTATAGATGCTTTTAAATCTGTTTTCTGGGATTTTTTCTGAGTAACTTTACACGTTGCTGTGCAAATAGCAAAAAGAAAAAAAAAAACACAACAAAATAAAACCAAATACTTGTCCCATTCTCTTGGTGGACGTGTAAAGCAACTCAGACTTGTAATTTCTTCTTTACAGAATAAAGTTTTGTTACATCATGATGGTATAGCGTCATTTGTTCTAATAATTACATAAATATTAATTTAATAACAAAATTCCACTCAAAAATGAAAATAAGAAATTTATTATACACGTATGTGTTTAACTATATCTTATTTATACATTAGTTATGCAATTACTTGCAAGGTGTCGCCACTTTACATGCATTATTATATAATTGTAGTATTGAAAGTACTGTACAGATTGGTTGGTTACAGAATTCGTCACTAGGTGTCGCCGTTCGGTATTTATTTATGTATATTATTATTTATTTATGTTATATTATTTATGTATTATACATATATTATGTATTTTCCAGTGCATAAAAAGATGAATATAAAATTTTAATACATTCCATCTACATTAAAAAATGCAGTTTACTCGAAATTTACTGAAAATTTCAAACTTATCCGTATATAAAGTTTTATTAATGGAGGCGCCATTTTTTTACATCAGTAATCTAATTTTAGGTATCTAAGATGCGATGTAGCACGGAAAGGACTGAAAACTGTGCATTAAGGAAATACAACATTTAAAACCTCGTCTTCTTGAATTTAAACTTGCACTTGAGACTTAACAGATCAATATTAATATCAAAAGAAATGCATAGATTCCAACTTTATCCTTAAATCTGTTCCATTGACACCTGAAAATGTATTTTTCCCTTGCTTCAGGGATACGTTATTATTAATAGATATAATGGCGACACCTAGTGAGCAAAGTAAAACCTTACTGCTGTACCAGCTGGGTCTCAGATTTTTAAAAGTATAGCGGATTTGTCTTTTTCAGAAAATGCGATATAATTTTTGAAAATATTAACAGATTAGGCAGAACCGTGGATAATCTGATATCAATGGCAAATGATGTTGAAGAGAACTTAAGAATCCATTACCATTAAATAATACTTAATATTAATGAACTGTAGTTCTTTTCAAACCTTAGAGAAACAAACTAGTAGTGGCATGGACTTCATGATCTTATCATTATACCGTCGGTCCTGGACAAGGGTTGATTCTGGGGCAACATATGGAGCAGGGAAGTAAAACATAACAGCTGAGCCCCCTGAATAGAAATAGATCGGAAGAAAACAAAGAACGTACAAGAGATGAGACAGTGAGAGATTCGTGAGGATTGGCTTTTTCATCCAGAAAGCAGGTTAACAAATCGCAAGTTCCAAATAAAAGAATTTATTCTTTTAAATCAATATTGACTCTAGAGGACAAACAAAAATTAAACACAAAAACTTTTTTTTGTTCCTTTATTAGACTCAGAGCCCCCTACTGCTGCGACTGCAGCGACATAGACCTGCATCTAAATATAGGGAGTATCAATGCTTCTGCTAATTAAAAGAAAGAAAATGTTCCCATTATTGTGTAGCCAACAGATATCACACATTGACATCTTTGAAATACTTATTCAGTAAATTTGTGTAGTTTGGAGTAGGTGTGTGGGAGTGTGGGCACCAGAGAAGGTATGTGGGTGTTAGTCCTTTTGGTACTGTAATTTTAACAATGAATAATTTCGATATCAATGAGAAGATAATATAAGAAGATAATACCCTGGCAGGTGGCACAGCAGATATAATCACCGTCCTCTCTGCACCGAGTGGAAAAAATATAAGTTCAATTACTGTCAATGAATTTTATTGGGCTTTTTCATAATGTAGCTGGGTTATTCGGTCTCAAAAGGGGTTGGTTGGTTTTTTCTCAGGGAAACTCTGTTTTTCGTACAGAAAAACAGGGAAGTCGATTACAGAATACACGCAATTTATAGAACAGAATACATAATTGTCGCCTCATAGCCTTAGTTGCTTTGGCGGTTAACACAGCACACCGAAAACTCGGAGTTTTCGTCCAGAAAACAGAAAATCCACTACAGAATACATGCAATTTACAGACAGTATACAACGAGCAATATAGCCTTAGTTGCTGATGCTCCTAAAACCCAGTAACGACAACAACAACAACAACAACAGCTTTACACACACAACTGTGAGAGAGAATTCTTAGTTAGCCGATCTTAGGCCTAGAGAGCACCACGTGTAAGGAGGATTACCATTCTCTCTACACGTGGTGGAAAAGGCCCACGTCCGTATCACGTCATTGACGAGATATAGATGTACACTTTTTATACTTTGTGGATGAGTTTGTCGGTCTCAAGCGTGGACGGTAATGTTCCCCCCCACCCCGGAAACTAGTTTTTCGTCCAGCAAAACAGACAAATTGACCAGACAACATATGCAATTTACGAATGTAAAACATATTGGTAGATGGATCATTCTACTGTGGTCCTAATGCGACAATTTGTACTGAATTCGAAAAGTTTTTGGCGCTCGCCATTAACTTTTTTTCATTATAGCCGTACCGAATTTTACAATGGTCTATTTAATGATATTAATTAAAAGTATTAATATGGTTAGTTCAGACTGCATGGCCATCCTCTCCAACATGAGAGGTCAGTCAAGTTACTTGGCCTGACTCTGGACAGTAAGCGGACTTTCTTACTGCATCTCAATTTCCTCAAAGAAAAACGAAAATGTATGCACCCAAGTTGGTAACTGTAACCAGGACCGACTGGGGATAAAAGGAAGAACCTGCACCTACTTTCCAACGCTATCTTCAGAACTCATCATAATTATGGAGCTTTTATCTGGTTTCGTCATGTGGACAAGAGGACCGTCAGACTGGGACAGATCCAATGTCTTTTCCTCCTACGCATGTATAGAGCTTGCCACACCTTATCAACACCCACTCTCTAAGTGATTACAGAGTAACTTCCTTTACAGCTGTGCATTGCTTTCTGCAGTCCAATGCAATGAACCAGGAAGAAGAAAACAAAAGAATTCCTAGATAATTCAAAAGAACACCAGACTTGACAAAGACCTGAAAGCAGAAAAGGGAACATCCTTTCAAGGATGTTCCCTTTTCTACTTTCAGGACTTGGTCAGTCTGGGAAGAAGTGAATATCCTGTGACAGTGCCGATTGTTAATACTGATAAAAGGGTATTAACAAAGATATTTTTCTTAACCATCGACCGCTGCGTCTGCTGCGCAGAGGCTCTGGTTCACCGTAACCTTGAGATGAAAGCCAAACTACATGAACTGGGTCTCTCCAAACTTTGCATTTGCGGTGATGTGGAAGTATGAAGTCACATCATGTTCAGCTGTGTTGCATACTTAGACGTCGGACAGCAATTTCTGGAAAGTAAACTACAAGCCCTGCAGCGTGTCCACTCCGTAATTGCAACGAAGAAGGCATTCCTTGCCTTTTCCTAATTACTCTACCATAATGTTCAGACAGAGAAGGAAACTCTTCGTGGCGCTCCAGTCACCATCATTTTTTTTTTTTTTTTTTTTTTTATGAGAACCCCAAACACGAGAGGTATTATAACCTATAGTACTTAGTACCGTGCTTGGGTTGGAGGTTGAGAACACGAAAGAAGATATTTGTTGATATTGGACTTGAACTTCTGTAGATTGTAATTTTCAGGAAATACGTATGAAGGAAGGTTGTTCCAGAAAACGGCAGTTGAATGAATAAATGAGGAAGATGAAAAGTTGGTTCTGTGGGTTTGAAGTTGGACAGTAAATGGATGTTGGCTGGTGGCGGCACGTGTTCGGACTGTTTTGAAAGAGAGAGCGGGAATTATAGAAGCCAATTCAGAAGAACAGTGCCCATGGAAGTATCTGTAGAAGAGGCATGCAGCAGAAACAGTGCGTCTATGAGAAAGCGAGTGGAGAGACTCTGTTAGAGATGAATCATTAATTAACCTAATTGCCCTCTTCTGAATGGAATCAAGAAGCCTGAGAGAGGTTTTGGGCGCACCACCCCAGATGTGGGAACAATATTCCATGGCAGGGCGGATTTGCGATTTATACAGAGTGAGCAGCTGTTTGGGAGAAAAGTAACGCTGAGAGCGAAAGAGAAAACCAAGTTTTTTAGATGCAGAGGAAGCAATATTTGTAATGTGCTTGTGCCAAGAGAGATTAGAAGTCAGGGTAATCCCCAAAAGAGATATATCATTTTGCCTAGAAATCGGAGTGTCACTAAAGATAAGCATAGGAGCAGAAGAATCCTTTTTGCGAGATATAAGACAAGATTGAGTTTTAGAAGGGTTGAAATCAACTAAGTTGTCTTTGCCCCACTGGAGAATTACCTGAAGATCGGCATTTAAGGAATTGGCAGCAGATTTTCGAGAACTTGAAGCTGATTGAGCTGGACAAGGTTTCTCAAAATGGAAAGTTGAATGCAATGTGCTATCATCGGCAAAACTATGGATAGGATTTCCAGTCAAAGGAAGAAGGTCATTGATATACAAGAGGAAAAGAGTGGGGGAAAGAACTGAACCTTGGGGGACACCGGCATTAGTGGAGAAGTTAGAAGACAGAGAGCCATCTCCCATCACCCTCAGTGAGCGATCAGAGAGAAAACTGGATAACCAATTACTAAAAACAGTTGGCAAACCATAAGATGGAAGCTTGTTTAGAAGACCTTTATGCCAAACACGATCAAAATCCTTTGAGATGTCAAGAGCAACTACTTGTGTTTCACCGAACATTTCCATTGAATTAGTCCATAAATGGGTAACATAAGCCAGAATATCACCAGTGGATCGACACTGACGGAATCCATACTGGCGATCGTTGATCAGACGGAAGGTTTCTAAGTAGTTTAAGAGTTGGCGGTTAATTGATTTCTCCATTACTTTAGAAAGAGTAGAAGTAATTGCAATGGGACGATAACTGGATGGGAGGGATTTGTCACCCTTTTTAGGAACCGGCTGGATATGAGCAAATTTCCAAGCAGAAGGAAAAACACCTTTGGAATAAGAAAGTGAAAAAAGGCGGCAAAGAATAGGAGTAAGTTCAGGAGCACAGGTTTTGAGAACAAGTGGAGAAATACCATCAGGACCTGGAGCTTTCTTAGCATCAAGATTCATTAAAATCCTTCTGATATCCTTTTGACGGAAGACCACAGGAGGCATTGAATGGAGCGTGTTAGGAATGGTGGGAGGTGTTTTACCAAGATCATTAATACATGAGCTCAAAGAAAAATGGGATGCTAGCAGGTCAGCTTTATCCTTGGCTGAAGTGACAACAGAACCATCTGGTTTGGACAGAGGTGGGAGCAGAGATGGGCAAAAGTTGCGGCCAATAGCTTTGGCAAGAGACCAGAATGCTCGGCTACCATTAGGGCAAGAAGCAAGTTTTCTACTCTTAGCCTGTTCAAACTCTAGTTTGGACTGATTAATAACTGCTTTACAATTGTTGCGAGCTTTGGTGTAGGCAGAAAATGAAACTGAAGAATTAGAAACAAGCCAATTACGATATGCAACGTTCTTCTCTTGGACAGCCTTAGCACATTTATTGGAAAACCAAGGTTTAGATAAAGGACGAGATTTTAAAGTGGAGTGTGGGATAAAGGATTCCATTCCTGCAAGAATAATTTCACTGACACGATCTGAACAAACGTTGGCATCAGAAGTTTTGAAACAGTAATCAGACCAAGGAAAAGAAGAAAAGAAGTCTCGCAGGTCATCCCATTTTGCATTCTTGTAATGCCAAACAATACGAGGTTGGGAATAGCCATGAGATAAAGGTTCCATTGGAGAAGAGGCAATCACCAAGTTGTGATCTGAAGTGCCTAAAGGACCTCTCACTTCAACCTTGTACTTAGAATGGTTGTTTGTGAGAAAAGGATCAAGTGTATTGGCTGTATGATTAGGATTGTCCGGTATTCTTGTAGGTAAATGAACAATCTGTACTAGGTCATTAGTAATTGCAAAAGCCTCAGCATCTCGACCTGCTGGGTCGGTGTGACTAGAAAATGGAAGCCAGCTGGAGTTGTGAACGTTAAAATCACCAAGGAAAATTACCTCACTGTTAGGAAAGTTGGACTGGAGAAAGTCAAGTTGCAAAGAGAGGAAGTCAAAGAGCTCCAAGTGATTAGTGGAGTTGGGAGAACGGTAGAGACAACAGATGAATTTTACACAATGAGGTAGAGAGATTTTAAGCCAGAGAAGATCAAAGAGAGGAGATTCCAAATTGCCAAGTCTCTGACAGGGAATATCAGAACAGACATATGCACAAGTACCACCTTTGAGGCGAAAGGAATCATACAGCAAATAATTTGGACATCTGAGATGAGCAGTAGTTGAATCAACTGATAACTGAGATTCAGTCAGAAAAAGTACATGGGGTTTGGAAGACTGCAAGTGGAAATGGACATCGTTGAGATTAGAATTGAGACCACGTATATTTGTGAAATGAATTAGGAAGTCCTTGGAAGGTTTAGATCATTTCGCAGATCACACATCATAGCACAACATCGAGATTCTTCAACCAGACATATAACAATGAACTGTAAAGAAGGAAGTCTCCGTTTTGACGACCTTCAGCAACACACACTTAAGTAATCTGTGCTTCAATGTGACATTAACCTTTACTGGCACAATCACTTCAGGTGGATACTTTGCTGACAATGACTCAGGGAATTGGATCCCCATCCGGGGGAGCCCAATTCCACATCCGTACTCTTTCTTATATCCCGACCTTGTTGGATATAACAAATGTTAAAACACCGGAGTGGGATGAATAGGCGAGCTACCTGTGAAGTGGGTGACTTTCTTCCTATAGGTGTTTGATATCTTGCTGGAATGGCATGCCAGGCGGGATGAAATACCGATGCTAGATCTTGTGTGAGATCTCTTTTAACAGGAAGATTCTATCCATGCCTCTGGCGTTGATGTAGAAGAATGGAGTCACATCATGTTCAGTTATGTTGCTTACTTAGACCTCAAACAGTAATTTCTAAAATACAAAATTGCTGGCCCTGTAACCAGTCTGTGCGTGTAGCACTGTGGTATCGTCACTGCCCTCCGTACACCGGATGGAAAAGGCCTGGGTTCGAATTCCGTCGATGACCGAGGAACTTTAGTGGGCTTTTTTCACTCCGTGGCTGAGTTAGTCGGTGTCAGGCGTAGATAGCAAGGGTTTTCCCCCAGAAACTGGGGGTTTTTCGTCCAGCAAAACAGGCAAATCGACCAGAGGACACATGCAATTTACAGTCATAATACGTTTTGGCCTTGTAACCAGTCCAGCAAATTTTTCATTTTTTCTCTCTCTCTCTGGAATGAGCTCCCTCAGAGAATATTTCTTCATCCACTGGTATGTCACTACTTCCTGTTGGTGGAGATATCAAAAACGAGACCTTGAAAGTTTTCTGATGGACTTTCTCACCTTCCTAAGCTGTGGACGAGTACTGAGAGGCAGCTTTCCAGGTGATTGTTACTTCCTTATAGCCAAGTAGCCAGAACAGCACAACAACATAACATGTGCTATATACATCACACTAAATCAGATGGCCCATTGACGGTAGTACTGTACTTCACAGTGAAACGAGACAGAGTTGAACTGACATTATAGGAGCCACCCTTCAAAAACACACGTCCATGTGGCCTTGTGACCCTCAAGCAGTTTACTCATTCCCAAAGACCACCTTCGATGGATGACCTTCTGAGACGCCCCCATGGAAGAAACATCCCCGATCTCGCTCTTTCAGCAGTGGAGACAACTTGTCAATGACAAAGCTTGTACTCTCCAGTGTGTTGCAGCATCAGAAGACCTTCCTGGAAGTCTATCTAGTTTACACGCTCAGGCACTTTTATTTTCTCACTCCTCTCCACCGTTTTAGAGGGTACTCCACCTGTTGTCACCACCAAATACGGAGGATGTGGCAAGGTCAGGGAATGACCACCGCATATCCCCGAGCAATATGGCCTTAGTTGCTAATGCTCCTAAAAATCAAATAACTAATTAACTAACTAACTCCACCTGTTATAGGGGGCATCTCTCTTTGCGCTTCCTTTTGTCTTCACCTTTGATTCTTCTTGTTTCACTCTCTCCATTCTCCTTATTTGGGTTTTCCTCCTGGCTCTCCCAGGGGCCAGCCCAGCCAGACGTCCCTATCTGCTCCTGACCCAGCTCCTCATACTGTGGATGTATGCCAGGAGGTGCCTTCTTTGGCGCCCCAGTAATTAAATGTCAACTGGCCAGATAAAGAACACAATTCACAGTACTCAACACAACTCACACTCCTCCTGCTTTGAAGAGTCTTGCATCTGTACAGTGCCGATAACAAACGCTATGTCCACTATATTAGTATGGTATTTATATTCATATACAATTATCATTAAAAGTTCTTGTATATGTTTATAGATTAATATTTTTATCAAATTTATAGAAAAGCTATTGCAGATGGTGATCGTCCATGAAGCACTTCGAAAGTATAAAGAAGATTCATGCTGTTGATGCCTAGCAAACTTGAAACCCTATTTAGTGAAATAGTGAAAAGTGAAGAAAAGATGGCTTTCCAATTGTGATTATTCCAACACGTTTGCTTTATGAGTATAAACCGAGCTACATAAACAACCAATCAGATAATTTTGTTATTTGCTCCTGAGACTGACTAACTCGGCCACGGAGTAAAAAAAACGGAAGCCTATAAATGTTCCTCTCGTCATTAACGGGAATCGAACCCTGGCTTTTCACCCAAGTGTAGGAGGATGATGATTATAACCACTGTGTGTGCTACTGCGCGGACAGCAGCACGATTCGGAGAAAATACAGTGAGTGTTTGCATTTATATAATTGTGTACTCTGTCTAGTTGGTTTCTAAGATGTTTCTGTGGTGAATAGCAACTCTGTTTAGCCAGATATACACTGCTTTGTTACCGTATCTTCTGTTGTGCTGTGTCCTTGTATTTATCCACTTTGCATCCATCCAGGATTCTGCTATTACCAGATGGCAGCTTTTTGGCCCTCATCCCCACATGGAAAAGCAGGCCTTGTTTGCACCTTTATCTAGGATGAGTCTACCCACTGGAATGGAAGAAAGGACAGCCCATTAAAAAAAAATTAGCTTTTATAAATTGAAATTGGGGACAGCAGAGATCTTGGGGTTTACAGCTCAAGGAAGGTGAGAGTGAAGTTTTTGAACGTTAGGAAAGAGGATGAAGTCAAAGTAGGAGAAAACCCGGGGGAGAGCATTTGAGGCATCCTCCGAAGATATCGCACGCGTCTAGAACCACTGTGGGCCGTTTGAACGCGCAGGTGAGAGACAAATGCCGCCTCACCTTGAATAGGCCCACACACCTATTCAATTCGATGGGAGCAGTACTAGTGTGTATTGCGTGTGTTTGAGGTACTAACAGACAACGTTATCTGTCTATCAAGTAAATGGAGAACGGTATATTGTATCCACAGAGCCCGAAAATCTAAAAATGATTTTAAAAAAAAAACCTAAATCAGGTCGTGGGCCACAGTTATTGAGTAGGGCAAATTCAGTGTGAGCTTTGAAACCGTTTGTTTACACTGGTATTGACTAGGGAAGTTGTACAAACTGAGGAATGAGTTCCAGTAAATTCACAGCCTACAAGAAAGCCCAGAGACTATTAATTTACTTATGACGAAAATACCAAATATCAGCAGACTAAATAATTGCATAAATGGTCATCCTGAATCTGCCCTCCTGGGTAGCACAGTTGGTAGAATCGCTGGCCTCCCTACACCGGGTGGAAAAGACCTGAATTCTAGTCCCGTCGATGATGTGAGAAATGTTATGGGTCTTTTCTACAACGTGGCAGAGTCAGTCGGTCACAGGCGAGGGTTGCATGATTCCCGGAATCTAGGGGTTTTTGTCCAGCAAACAGAAAATCGATAAAAGAACACATGCAATTTACAGAAAGTATAAACGGAGCAATATGGCCTGAATCGCTAATGCTCCTCAGGATGTTGTTGCTGTTGTAAAACAGCAACAACATCCTGAGCCTGTGCTACACACATCGAAGACACATTTTACAAAACGAAAATCTTTCTGTGTCTACTATCCACAATCATCTAACCAAACGGTAACATGGAGCCTGAAGTGTTTTTGGTCATTTTTTTACGAATTCCAAGTTCTTGCGAATTTCAAGGGATTCAATGTTAATTCAATTCATCATGAGATTCAGCAGGAAGTGCATACCTTGACTCAACATTAAGATGTAGGTTCTTTCTGAACCTCAATATATTATGCTAACAGAAGCAGAGATGCTATTTTAGATATTTTACGAAAACATTTCAGTGAGTGGACATGATTACCACACAACTGAGATGCGATTAGGGAAACAATCCTTTCTTGGTCACTTCCCACTTCAACCCTTGCTGGTTGTGCAATCAGATGTGAAGTTCTCTAAGTAGTACAGACAGGCTGCCAGGACAGCTTATGGGATTTTGTCAATGATATACAGGAATTTTACCAGCAGGTACCAGGTGGTGATCAGACCAATGAACAAGGCAATGCTAAGGCCACATGTTGAGAACTGCATGTTGGAGGACTCAGTTTAGCAAGGATGTAGATTTGTTGGAAGGAATGCAGAGAAGAGCAATGAGATTAATGAGGTGGAACAAAACGGTGTTCTTACCAGGAAAGGTATCAGTTCTACAGGTTGCAGCGTCTGGAGACTAGGCACCTAAAAAGAAATCTGATTGAGGTGTTAAAGGATTTGAATGGGTTCAGTAAGCTCAATGCTCATGGCTTTCCTCGTTTTGCTTAGAGTACACCCATGAGAGGGCATAAATTCAAATTGAAGAATATAGCTGCAGGAAAGATACGTGGAAATTTGCTTTTAGCCGGCAGACAGTTGATTGTTGGAACATTCTTGCATCTGTTTTTAGAGAAGTGGGTAGTTTAGAGAAATTGAAGAAAAACTACATAAACTATTGGACGAAATGGACAGATAATGTGGTATGGGCAAATGGTTTTGTTTTGACTGATTCTGTTGTTGTAGTGTTTTTAAGTGCATCAGGAGCTTAAGCCATATTGTGCAGTATATTGAGTGTGTTTTGTGGTTGATTTGCTGTTTGTTGGACGAAAAACACAAGTTTCCGGGATTAAACACCATGCTGTCCTCGCCTGAGACCGACTAACTCAACCACGTTATGAAAAATGGCCATACGACTTCCACATGTCACTGATGTTATTCAATTCAGGTCTTTTCCACCAGGCATGGGAAGAACTTGATTATACCAACTGTGCTACCCAGAGGGCTTCGCTGATGTAGCCTCATCATTGTTAAGAAATATTTTTTTGTAAATGTCTCCTAAGGTGTAAAAAGGGAGAAATCGGAAGAACTTTCCATTTGCATTGCTTGCTCATTTTTAAGCATTTCTAGAGACTTCCTGTTTGATATTTCATGGAAATTCACTTGTTGCTTATTTTTGCTACAAGAGAGCTTATGCAATGGGAGTCAGCTTATTGTGTGCACACAGATTGCGTGTTTTCTGCTCTGGTCGGTTTGTCAGTTTTGCTGGAAGGAAAACATGACTTTCAGGAACAAAAACAGTGCAACCCCCACTCAGTCAGACTCGATCATGATATGAAAAACTCATAAAAATTTGTCATAACTGCATGGGATCCGAAATCAGGCTGTTTTCTTGACAGACGGTGTGAATGGAAAGCGATCACAGAGTAGTTACTCTGTTACAGAGATGGAAATTAGATTCAAAATAAATTATATCCCAAGTTATCAAAAAAAAAAAAAAAAAATGACGATTTTGGCTATTGTCTGTTACAGTTACACAACAATAGTAGTAGTAGTAGTAGTAGAAAGAAATGGCAAATGATGCAAAATCAAGCCTATACAGCACCAATCACATAAAAAAAACCATATTTCACCCATCCATGCCTTCCAAGAAATTATCTAGTTCACCCTTAAATTTATTCAATCCATTCACTTCCACAACAACAGATGGAAGTCTGTTCCAACAATGAACTAACCGCTGGCTGAAGACAAATTTTCGCATATCTATCCTGCAACCAACCTTCCTCAACTTGAATTTAGGTCCTCGCATGTGTGCATTTCAGCAAGTGGAAGAACACCATTAACATTCAGCCTACTCCATCCATTCAAGGCTTTAAACATCTCAATCACATCTCTCGCAGGTGCCTAGTCTCGAGACACCACGATTTTCAGAACTGAAGTCTTTCTAGGTAAGAGCACGGTTTTGTACCCTTCACCAATCTGGTTGCCCTCCTCTGCACCCACTCCAGCAGATATACATCCCTCCCTAAAGTGAGGCCTCCAGACATGTATACAGTACGCAAAATGAGGCTTAACCATGACCATATTCAAAGGGATAATCCCCTCCTCGTCCCTGATTGCAACATTTCTGTATATCATTGAAAAAAACACCATGAACTGTCCTGGCAGCATTTCTGCACTGCTTAGTGAATTTCATGTGTGACTGCACAATTACCCCAGGTATTTTTCATTCTCAACTCCCCTGTCCCCCCTGAATGTAGTACCATACCATTGATAAGTTAGTCTGAGGTTACTGCTACCGATGTGCAGCACCTTGCATTTGTCAAAGTTAAACTTCAACTGCCATTTCTCAGTCCATCGACCCAATTTTCCTAGATCTTGAAGCAGTAGCTCATCCTGATGACTGTTATTAACCACTCTGCCAACCTTTGAGTAACTAGTAACTTAGACATTAAGTATGATATACCTTCATCAATATCATTGTCGAATATTGAAAACAACAATGATCCAGCACCGAATCCTGGGGAACTCCACTAATAACATTAGTCCACTCATAGCAGCTCCCATTGAAAACTACTCTCTGTCTTCTTCTTCCACTTAACCATCCCTTTATCCATAGTGTTAAATTGCCTTAATTTCATATTGCTCCAGTTTATACAACAATCTTTTGTGTACAACATTATCAAAAGTATATGAAATCTAAGTATGTGACGTTAAAATTATTTTTTGAATCCAGTTTCTTGATCACTATATCATAGTGACTTATCAGATTGGTTAGACAAGACTGCCCCTTGACAAATCTATGCAGTAAAATTGCATGCTTGTCCAAATGGCCCTGCATTTCTTCTTTAACGAGTGACGGCATTATTTTCCCTGGAACAGACGTTAAGCTAATTTCTCATGTCACCTTTTGAACCCCTTTATGAATATTAGCACTTCTCCAGTCCTATGGACTGGAGAAGTGCTAAAACTTCTGGAAACCTTCCCTAAAGAATTCTACATGTGTGAATGTAGATGCAAGATACCTATTCAATTTGTCTGTAACCTGAGCAGGATCATCAAGAGTTAACCCATAGACATCAAGTAGCCCAATGTGATTCAACCGCTTTCTTCTACTCTTAATATAAGCATAGAAGCCTTTGAGGTTTTTCTTTGCATTCATTGCCAGAGACTTTTCATAATCTGCCTTAGCTTGCCTGACCTCCATTGTGACTTGATCATAGACTAATTTATATATACCATAGGCTTTTGTATCATCTAATAACTCAAATGCATCCCATGCACTTTTCTTCTCTACCACGTGTTTCAATAGTTCATCTGACATCCATTTAGGTCTAAGCCTCGAACAGTATTTCTTTGATGGTATGAAAAGCCTAGTAGCCTTTTGATTACTTCCCTGAATACTTCCCATTTAGAATTTGCTGATAAGATCATCATCAGTTAGCCCCACTGCACATTTAAAATGTCTTTTAAAATGTTTTTAAATTGTCTGAGCCCTCTTTAGTCACCCTTAGGAAAGGTGGACCCTTACCCTTGACACTAGTTATATCTTCATTAAATTCCACATTAATACTCTGTGATCGCTGCCACCCAGTGGGTCTTTTACCTGCAGATACTCAAAGCATGAAGAATCACTGCTGATAATGAGATCAAGGGTGTTGCCTCCTCTTGTTGCCTCTCTAACATTCTTCTGTAGAAAACAATCATCCAAGTGATCCACAAAAATTTTGCTAGTGTGCGAGTGACCAACCTACAAATTCCAGTCAACATGTGGAAAGTTAAAATCCCGATTATGAGATATTCTGATTTGCTGCCCTACTCTGTTCCTCTGTATATCTGTTTGGTATACTCATAACACTCATTAGACCTATAAAACACTCCTACTCTCAATTTTGTTTTCCCATTGTTTGTATCACACCAAATTGCCTCAACATTGTACTCATCACCCAAGTCAACTGGGTGCACTGCCTTAGATTTAATATTCTTCTTAACTAAGAGCATAATCCCTGCACCTCTCTTCTCCTCTCCAATCTATCCTTCTTGTATACAAAAATTTAAAAATTATGATATTAGGGTCCCTGTAAATGATTACATCTACCCATATTGATTTTGTCTATAAATTGCGTATGTTCTCTGGTCGATTTGCCTGTTTGCTGGACGGAAAAACCCCAATTTCTGGGGGAAAACCTTGCTATCTACGCCTGAGACCGACTAACTCAGCCTTGGAGTGAAAAAATCCCACTAAAGTTCCTCGCGTCATCGACGGGATTCGAACCCGAGCCTTTTCCACCCGGTGAGGGGAGGACGGTAACGACCTTCTTGTATATATTGTACGCCCCATATTCAAATTCAGCATCACTTATGGGTAGTAGAGTTGGCCCTCATGGGTAGCAGAGTTCGTAGGATCGTCGTCCTGGCCACACCGGGTGTAAGAGACCTGAGTTCGAGTCCCGTCGATGATGGGAGATATTATAATGGGTCTTATTAACAACGTGGCTGAGTTAGTCTGTCTCAGGCAATGGTACAATGGATTTTTATCCAGGAAACTTGGGTTTTTCGTTCAGCAAACAGAAAATCGACCTCAGAACACACGCAATTTACAGACAATATACACAGAGCAATATGGCTTTAGTTGCCGATGCTCCTAAAACCCTACTACACAAACAAAATCAACTTATGTCTGAGTTGCACCACGTCTCCGCTGTTCCTACAATGTCTGCATTCGACGACTTAATCACAGCTTCAAATTCAACAAATTTATTTACAATGCACCTAGCATTACTGTACATATACATGCACGTGTTCTTACTCTTAGTTACTCTAATTCAGCCCATTTATTCATTTGTTCCATGATGACCCACAGCAGGGCTTGAAATCCCAGATATCTTGCTTTCCATAGTGCTGCGTGCACTAATAGTAGCAATGCAAGAATCACTTTCGCCTCTGCATGCGGCTGTAATTAAACTATTAGTCTCTGTGTATCTCACCAAGCTATCAGTTTTTCAACCCACCTATCACTGACTCGATAGCTTCAGTAAATATTCTTGCACCCCTTTTATTCAAGTGTATCCCATTTCTGGAAAAACAGTCTCTCCTGTTAACAAGCACAGCCACGCTAAAAAAAATTCTTATCCAGTAGACAATGCTCATTGATGATACGTTCAGCTTCACATCGTTAACAGCGTTAACAGCCACAATGATGTTCGTTTTGCCCGAGCTATTCTTCATATGTAGGTTGGGATGAAACGAGCTATATCAAGCAGATGTCCACCACAGTACAATCTGAGGCAACTGCGTAATGCAATTTAATCTGATGAGTCAGCATTCCTACGAAATGCTCTCAGTACCGCGTAGAGCTCGTACCTCAGCGACCTGAGGTTGTTCTCCTTGGAAGTAAAGTAATTATAATCTCATTCTCCTCCCACACCATATGGAAAAGTCTTAGTTCGAATCTCATCCATGATGCAAGAAACTTTTGTGGGCTTTTTTCACACAGTGGACAAATTGGTTTCTTTCAGGCGTGGGAGTAGCACGATTTTTCTCTCGAAAATGCCAGTTTTTTCCACTGTGAACAGGCAAACCGACCAGAAAACATACTCCATTTACAAACCCAGTACACTTTTAGTGTGAGCTTTGGCTAGAAGAACTTCTGACATCAAATATTTGCTTAAATTGGTAGATAATATAAACAGCTTTTGTGTAATTTATAGTTGGCCTGAAGGAGAATAGATCAAAAGCTCCAAATAGGTTGGTGATCAGATTGCTAGAGTGACTAGTCCCTCGTGGTGTGCCTATTTAGCTGAAAGCGGAGGTCACGTTTTGTGGTGCAGAATCCAGTTTGATACTAGCCGAATTCCTTAGCTGCATGTTAACAAGAGGAGTGGAGTGGGAGAGGGGCTACAATAGGTATACGGCAATGCTCCCAGAATGAAATTGGCTCCTAATTCCAAAAAAAGTGAGCTTTCCTTTAATCCATCGCATGTATTCTTTGCCTGAGTCCACCTACTCAACTATGAAAGCCACCGTCCAAAAAATTGTCCTCTTAATAGGGAAAATTTCTGAAACGGGGCCATTCTGTAAATAGATTCTCCCAGATCCTTCCAACAGCGACGAAAGACTGTAGTAGCTGTTAAAACAACGGATATTATCTTAAAATACATTTTCTTAAAAGTTAAACTGCCATATATTTTTCATCTGTAATAAACTTCTCCATGTGTCGCTGTATAACTAATAAATGATTTTTTTTTTTTTTTTTTTTTTTGTGGGGGGGTTTACGTTGCGAAAACGTGTATTCCGCTGGATCAAAGAAACGGAGCGTTTAGTGGTATTTCCGTAATTTCATTATTTTGTAAATGTGATAAAAAAGTATTTAATCTTCTGAATTTTCGAGAAAGTTATTTTTATATGAAGTTTTAGTATTAAGGACATCTTTTCGGGCGTGCTTACCACGTATCCCATTTTCAATAGGTTTTAATTTTTTTTATTTTTTTTTTATTTGGATTTAGGACTGAAGTTGTAATATAAAGGACATTGCAACATATAACCAGGTTATAGTTACCTAATCATATATTAATGGTTCCACATGCAGTATGACAAAGAAAAGCGTTGTATATTTTTGGGATCCAGATGTAGGAAATTTTCATTATGGTAAGTTTAAATTTTCTGTTAAAATATGACTTTATTCATCAATGCGTTAGTTGTAATGCGCTGGTTTGTAGTATAGGCGATGCTCTTTTCGTCATACTCTGTCAATGTGACACTTGATTATCAAGCAGTCATGTTTTTTTTTTTTTTAACCTCAGTGTCAATACCCCCTGAAATACAAAAGTTCACTCACATCAGTACTTCTGGAAGCATAATATATATGAAAATAAACATATAAAAACATAGTTGTATATCAGCCCTCATCATGATGTGGACAGATATAAATCCTCCCCAATGATATATTCACTTTGCCAATATTTCTTCTTCCTTTCCATTTTAGTTTTTTGTCCACGCTGCTTTAATTTTACAATTTGAAAAAATATAAATATATATTAAGATGAAGCACCCAAATAGTCCTAGGTCTATTATTATATAAAAATAAAAAAAAAGATCAGGTAAGCCTAAAATCATGATATTGCATAAAAAGAGCAATCATCTGAACACATCAGGTATATACCCCCCTATTTGAAAGGACATGGCCCTCAAACTTCTATCTAAATGATAATTTAGTATTGCAAATAAATAGCATTATATTCGATGGTGCTTTTATTTCGGAGATACTGGGGTTCACCCCCATAAGAATATTGTAAACCGTAATAAAATTATTCTCCAAGGCTAATTTCAATGAAAATTTCCTTATAACAAAAATATTTCCAGATTCTGGATGGCCCCTTTGTTATTCATGCTTTTAAGTCTTGTTTGAATAAACAATTTCGATAAAAAATTGAGGGTTAACCTTTACAAGCTGGTACCCTTCCGTTTGATGTTGCGAGTAGCAGTAATTGACATGCCATAATCTGCTATGGTTAGTCTTAGGGTGTTTATCCCCCCTTTACCACTGTCCCCCTTACCACTGTTTTAAAATTGGAAAACGAGTGTCTGATTTTAAAACAGCAGTAAGGGGAAGAATAAATACCCTACCTAAGACTAACCATAGCAGGCTAGGCATATGCAGTGACATCATGCCTCCTCAACTCAACCAGAAGGTTACCAGCTTGTAAAGATTAACCAAATTTAGTACTGCAAATTATTTAAGTCCACCTGATGTCATTAGTATCAAAAGCTTTGAAATTGTAGTATACAATGTCATCCGAATTATTCATTTTCCTCCAGAAAATGAATTCGTTTACAACAAAAGCACAATTTATGTGAAATTATGAATGACACTGTGTACATGTGTAAATGTAGCTACAGGAGGAATTTATTTCAAGAAGTAAAATTGGTTGTTATAAAAGATGTAGCAAAAGAATTAAATGTCATAGCCTCTATATTTTTAAATGATTATGCTCAAATCATATTCTCTCCTCCTTCCTTTCCTCCCAGTATGCAATGGTACAGATGCTGGCACTTTTAGAAAGGTGCTGAAGAAATTTTTAAAAATGCTCAAATCAAATAAAACTTCCTAAAAGAAGATCTAGGACTGTCGAGGCCTTTTTTTTTTTTTTTTTTCATGATTTCTAGTCTTTTACTCTGGAAACATTCTTGTAAGTGGTTCACTCATTCAGTAAAAAAAAAAAAAAAAAAAAAAAAACACATTACAATTAACAATTTTATTGAACATAGTAAGAGTATGATAACTGCACTTACAAATAATATGCTTTCTAAAAAATTTATGAACAAATAATTTTATAGTACATATTTTTAATTTTGTTTATTTACTGTTGATTTTAAAGTCGATATCTAACCTTCCACTGCTAGTATCTGATGGATGCCATTATTTAAAATTTTCTATTATATTTTCAGGGCCGTATTTATGAACAGGCACATGAGGCCTGTTCATAACACCCTGATCCAAACTAGGGCCCGATTGTACCTACCATGTAAACAGACACAGGTGAAATTTACTAAAAGTGTGGATGACTCATTTCTGCAAAACAACAGATGAATTTAAGGATAAAGGAAGATTACTCTATACTAATTCCCTAATAGGGTGCTCACAGTAGAACACAGATTGACCACGACGTTGTTGTTAGCGTTTTTAATGCATGACAAAATGTCCGATTTATCATTATTATTTATCGGTAACAAACTCTATAAATTATGACGACATAATTGCTAAATTTGCAAAATTAAGAGCAAGGAAAAAAAACATTTGAACCGACTAGTAACCAGTGTTAGATTCTGGTGAAATTTAAAAAATTCTTATCTGCATATGCGTTGCAGATGGTCTGGGATTTTTATAAGGTTGGACTGAATATATTAAATATTCTTATGTTTTTAGTTCATATTTAATAATGTGTTAATATTTGGTACCATACAGGTATTATTAAAACTATTATTCTCTTAACCTCTTGTATTTTGTATAATACTTGTGTTTAATTATTATGTTATATAAATAAATTATTTTGGCAATGCAAAATTTTTACTGTCCTAGTTTATTGATAAAAATGTTTAGGAGCCTCAAAATAAATTTGTGTTCCTCTGGCCTTGAAACACCTAAGTATGGCCCTGTATATTTTTAAAATTTATAAATAAAATCAGATCCTCCTTGTGTGCCTTTTCCCAGCAATATTCCCTAACTGTTTATACAGTATTTTCTGTTTTTGTTTTGATATACAGGGGGTCCCCAGTATCCGAGTCCCCGCAGTTATGAGGATTTGAAAATTAAAGAATTAAAGAAAGCCCTTGAGAAAATTAATCAAGCACTGAATATTTTTGTGCAAAGTTAGACTAATTCTGTGACACAATTTTATGAAAAATATGGCAAAAAAAAACACAACTCCTCTGGATTCATTTTTTTACAAAAAAATTTAAATAGTGTAACTTCAATTAACTGTTCTTAACCTTACATTGTTCAACATATTATAATAAAAAATATCTAATAAAATAATTGTCTCATTTTTCGGTTCCTTCAATCCATGTTTTGTTATGTACGAATACATATTACACATTACTAATATTTGGTCCCCATTTTACGTGGATTTGTTTTAAGTGTAATTTTCTGGAACCAATTATCCTCGAATAACGAGGATCCCCTGCACTATGAAATACGAGGCATTTTTTTTTTTTTAGGTTGGCTCATAACAGCAGCCACAAAAGCATCCATCTTTTTTCAAGGCAATTTCTGTTCCCAATGGCATCTGTGAGATGCTACTGACAGATGTCTGTCATTAGATGTCATGCAAGTGTTTGTGTTTCAATCTGGGGTATTATTATTATTATCATCAGCTGTACGGTGCAAGAAAGCCCAAGGCTTATGCTGCACCAGCCAAAAAAAATTCCCAAGTACCCTGAGTGAGTGAGTGAGAGAGAGAGTCAGTCAGAAATAAAGGAGTTGCCAAGAAAGAGAAGAATGATGATATCCAGCTCAGGACCCTGGGTGTGCCAAGTCCATACTCACCAGATGTGAGCCCCTGGGGTTTATTTAGTGACCTTAAATTCTAAAAAAATACAATAAAAACTTTATTATTACTGGCTGCTCTTGTTTGTTTTATAAATTAAGTTAAGCAATTCATAATTAATTGATTAGTGTTTTCTAAAAAAGATAAAGTTTAGTAAAAAAATAAAAAAAATTACAATTTTTCTGATTAAAACAAAAAAATGGGTGGCTCACAGGTGCCATGTAAGAATCTTTGTTAAATCAAAGATGCAAGCTAGGGAAGGCTAAGTAAAATAAAGTTTAAATTACTTATATTTATTAGAAAGGTGCAGCAGAATTTATTTGAACAAGTAATGGTTCTTATCAGTGATAACTAGCAGGGATAAGGAGGTGATTATCCCCTTGTATAAGGCAATGGTCAGGCCACACCTCAAGTACTGTATACAAGTCTAGAAGTCTCATTTTAGGAAGGATGTAGAACTGCTGGAGCGAGTACAGAGAAGGGCAACGAGATTGGTGAATGAAACAAAGGGTTGCTCTTACGAAGAAAGGCTTAAGCTCTGCAAATTGCAGTGTCTGGAGACTAGGCACCTCTGAGGGGATCTGATTGAGGTGTATAAGGCCTTGAATGGTTTGAGCAAGGTCAATGCTGCTGAGATACTTCCTCTTGTCTAGATTAATTGCCTGAGGGGGCATAAACTGAAATTGAGGAAAGACAGTTGTAGAATAGATGTGCGGAAGTTTGCCTTTAGCCAGCGGGTGGTTGATTGTTGGAACAAACTTTCATCTGTTATAGAATTTGATAGCTTAAATAGATTCAAGACAAATATTTGGAGTGAATGGATGGGTGAAATGGAAAGGTTTTTTTTTTTTTTTTTTTATTGGCTGATTTTCTATAAGCTTGTTTTCTTGTATCATATGCCTCTCCTAATGCTAATATCAGTAATAACTCTCAGTGATATTCATCAGAATGAAACCTTGGTGCAACCCAGTGATTTGTATGCCTCCATGAAGTCTTTAATGGGATTTTACTGCAAATTAGTTTAATAACGTGTAAATTCATTGCTAAATTCTTGTACTATAATGGCATGTCTGAACCTTCTCTCACACACCAAGTAAATGATGTATATAATATTTTAGCATATGATGGAAGGCTCAATTTACCCCCAAGAAGTGTTATATTAAACTTCTTTCTCCTCCCTTCTCCCAGTACACAAAATAATTTTAAAATATTGACATTTTAAATAATTTTCTGTGTTGAGCATACACATAAAATAAAATGCTGAACACTTCTGTGCTGGTTGTTATTGTCTTTTTTTTTTTTTTTACTTTCAAACACTGATTAATTAACTTATGATCAGCAACGAACATTTCAGTGTTTTCAACAACTTTTTTTTGAAGGTACTATAGTTATTAAAAGCTGTTGTAGTTATAATAGCTGTAATTCTTTAAAACTTAATTTAACAACTAAATTTATCTACTGTAATTCAATTTGAGTACTAATCCCCCACCAATAAAAACCTTAGAACCATCATCCAGTATGGTTTGCATAAACAAGACACAAGTAGGGAAGTTGTGGGTTCAAGTCCATATGCCACTACAAAAATGCAAAATGAACCTTTTGTTGCAAGTTGTGGAACTGAAAATCTGGCTGTCCTTAATTCATTATGTATGTAGTCCCAATGACTATGTAAATTTTTCTGGCCTTGGCCATATCAAAATTTATTTATTTGAAAATGTCATGTCAGCACCTTTTTACCAAAGCATTTTCCTTTCCTAGTGCAAAGTCATTATTTAAAAATATGTATATTGGTATTGTAATTTGAAATTTTAGTAGTTTAAGACATGAGTAAGCTAGAACCAGTATTATTATGCAAACTATATTACAGGAAACAAGCACTGAAGGGGAGAATAGATCAATATATTTATAGTAGACAAAGCTGAAGTGTACAACTTTACGAATATCTATTTGTGTGCAACAATATTTTTCCTTCGTTGGAGACATTTTTAGAGTTTAAAGCAGTCGTTATTAAGTAGACTTGTTAATCCTGTGTATGATACACCAGTAGGTTAGCCTTCAGTATTCCACAGGGTAGAATACTGATGGCTAATGTTTTTTAGTTAGCTAAAATTTTTATCTAGATATACTCTTTTTGGGGGACCCTCCTCCCAACCTTTTTTGAAACCGTATATGCAACTTCAATTCCTATGCGGATTACTGTGATTACTTCATATTGTGATGCTACACGACCCTAGTTGCATGCATTGACACAAAATATAAAACAACCAACCATCTTCATATTATGAAATTGCAGCTGAAAACTGGCCCGTTTAGGAAGATAATAAAAAAAAAGTTTTAGTTGTACAATATGAAATGTTATTTCAGATAATAAATGCTGCAAGAAAAAAAAGCTTTAGAGAAAACACAAAATTAAATTTGTGGACTTCTGTGTGATTCTCTGCTATTCATTCAGGTTCGACTAACACAATCAAGTAACTACATATTCTTTAGAGACTATAATACATAGTGATTAATTTTGCATCTAACCACAGCATCATTTTTACCTGAAATCCTATGGTACCCAGCATATAACATTTATGAAGAGTTGTAGCCATTTATTACTCCTGTCTCCCTGCCATTTTATCCATATTTGTAACCTGCTCTTAATATCATATTGTTCCAATTTATATAAAAATATTAATGTGAAACAGTATCAAAAGCTTTGAAATTGTAGTATATGATGTCATCAGAATTATTCTTTGCCTCCAGTTCCTTTCTGTTGCCCTCATAGTAGCTTATCAGAGTGGTGAGACAGCTGAAATTGTAATATATGATGTTATCAGAATTATTCTTTGCATCTAATTCCTTTGTAATGACTTCATGGTAGATAATCAGAGTGGTGAGACAGCCTTCCCTTAAAAATCCATGCCGCGATTGCCTTAGGAATCCATTCCTGTTTGGTTAGCCATCTATAACCGTTGATACTGTTTCCCTGATACATACTTGTAGGGTTATAGTTACTCACTCCACCCTTTGAACCACCCCTATAGATAGAGGAGGTATTTCCACATCTCCTGTCTGTAGGGACTTCTTTTGAATCCAGGCATGCTCTTGTTATATATCTAAAAGTTTTTTGTTTTTTTTTTAATATTTTGTTGCTTCTTTTTAATATAATTAGGTAGATTCCATTACTCCCAGGTTCCCTGTTCACTTTTAGCTGTTACAGTTCAGACTTCCTTTCATTTGTCATAAAATCGGTTTATTCCCAATTAGTATCAGACTTCTACAATCCCATTTCTGAAAACTGCATGTGGAGTGATGTAGATGCAAAATATTTATCCAGTTTTCCAGAAACCTATACAGGATCAACGATAGTTATGCTAGTCATATTATGTGGACCAATATGATTCATTCCTTTTCTTCTTATTAGTATTAAGAGGCAAATGATGCAAGAAAGCAAGCTTATACAGCAAAAAAAAAAAAAAAAAAAAAAAACCCCTTCCTATTTCACCCCATCCATTCCCTCCAGTAGTTTGTTTAGTTCTTCCATGAATTTATATAAACTATCCACTTCAACAACAAATGGAAGTTGGTTCAACTACCTGCTGCTAAAGGCAAACTTTGGCACATCTATTCTGCAACCATCCTTCCTCAACTTGAATTTATGCTCCCTTAAGCATGTAGTCTGATCAAGACGAATCCCATCAGCAGTGAGCAAGCTCAATGTTGATGGGGGTTCTTCAAAGCCTTAAAACACTTCAGTCACATCACCTTGAAGGTGCCAGTCTCCAGATGCTGTAATTTGCAGAATTCAAGTCTTTCTTGGTAAGAACACCCTTTTGTTCCTCTCACCAATCTTGTTGCCCTTCTCTGTACCTGTTCCAGCAGCTTTACGTCCATCCTAAAATGAGGCTTCCAGACCTGTATGTATGCAGTACTCAAGATGTGGCCTGACCATTGCCTTATAATTGAATAATGGCCTCCGTATACTTGTTATCAAAATTCCTGTATATCATTAACAAAACCCCTTGAACTCTTCTGGCAGCCTGTCTGCACTGCTCAGGAAACTTCATATCTGACTGCACAATTACTGCCACATTTTTCATTTTCCACTACCCTGAGTGTTTTTTTTTTTTTTTTTTATGTGAACCCCAAATATGAGAGGTATTAGAACCTAATGCTTGGGTTGAGAAGATAAAAGAAGATATTTGTTGACATTAGATTTGAACTTCTGTAGACTGTAATTTTCAAGAAATGTGTATGAAGGATGGTTGTTCCAGAAAATGGCAGTTAAATGAGTAACATGAAAAGTTGGTTCTGTGAGTTTGAAGTTGGACTGTAAATGGATGTTGGCTTGGTTTTTGGTTTTATTGGCGCATTAGCTACTAAGGCTATAATGCGCCAGTTGGCTGGTGGTGTCATGTGCTTAGACTGTTTTGAAAGAGAGAACAGGAATTATAGAAGCCAATTCAAAAGAACAGTGCCCATGGAAATATCTATAGAAGAGGCATGCAGCAGAAACAGTATGTCTATGAGACAGCAAGTGGAGAGACTGTTAGAGATGAATCATTAATTAACCTAACTGCCCTCTTCTGAATGGAATCAAAAAGCCTGAGAGAGGTTTTGGGGACACCACCCCAGATGTGGGAACAATATTCCATCGTAGGGCGGATTTGCGATTTATGCAGTGAGAAGCTGTTTGGAATAAAACTAATGCTGAGAGCGAAAGAGAAAACTAAGTTTTTTAGATGCAGAGGAAGCAATATTTGTAATGTGCTTGTGCCAAGAGAGATTAGAGTCAGGGTAATCCCTAAAAGAGATATATCATTTTGCCTAGAAATCGGAGTGTCACCAAAGATAAGCATAGGAGCAAAAGAATCCTTTATGCAAGATATAAGACAAGACTGAGTTTTAGAAGGGTTGAAATCAACTAAGTTGTCTTTGCCCCACTGGAGAATTACCTGAAGATCGGCATTTAAGGAATTGGTAGCAGATTTTCGAGAAGTTGAAGCTGATTGAGCAGGACAGGGTTTCTCAAAATGGAAAGTGGAATGCAATGTGCTATCATCGACAAAACTATGGATGGGATTTCCAGTCAGTGGAAGAAGATCATTAATATACAAGAGGAAAATAGGGGGGAAAGAACTGAACCTTGGGGGACACCGGCATTAGTGGAGAAGTTAGAAGACAGAGGGCCATCTACCATCACCCTCAGTGAGCGATCAGAGAGAAAACTGGATAACCAATTACAAAAAACAGTCAGCAAACCATAAGATGGAAGCTTGTTTAGAAGACCTTTATGCCAAACACGATCAAAAGCTTTTGAGATGTCAAGAGAAACTACTTGTGTTTCACCGAACCTTTCCATTGAATTTGACCTTAGATGGGTAACTAAGCCAGAATATCACCAGTGGATTGACACTGATGGAATCCATACTGGCAATCGTTGATCAGACAGAAGGTTTCTTGGTAGTTTAAGAGTTGGCAGTTAATTGATTTTTCCATTACTTTAGAAAGAGTAGAAGTAATTGCAGATGACTTTCATCAACCGGTGAAATACCACCACTTTGCTTATTGGAGGCTTGAAGTGGTGAAACCCATGTTTAGTCTCTAGAGCAAAGTTTCCGGCATCCCCCCCCCCCCATACTTCTCCTTCAACCCATGCACGGTACTAAGTACAATAGGTTTTGATACCTTTCGTGTTTGGGCTTTTCATAAAAAAAAAAAAAAAAAAAAAATTGCAATGGGATGATAATTGGATAGGAGGGATTTTTCACCCTTTTTAGGAACTGTCTGGATATGAGCAAATTTCCAAGCAGAAGGAAAAACACCTTTGGAATAAGAAAGTGAAAAAAGGTGGCAAAGAACAAGAGTAAGTTCAGGAGCATAGGTTTTGAGAACAAGTGGAGAACTACCATCAGGACCTGGAGCTTTCTTAGCATTGAGATTTGTCAAAATCCTTTTGGCAGAAGACCACAGGAGGCATTGAATGCAGCGTGTTGGGAATGGTGGGAGGTGTTTTACCAAGCTCATTAATACATGAGTTGGAAGTAAAATGGTATGCTAGCAGGTCAGCTTTATCCTTAGCTGAAGTGACAATAGAACCATCTGGTTTTCATAGAGGGGGAGCAGAGATGGGAAAAATGTTGCAGCCAATAGCTTTGGCAAGAGGCCAGAATGCCCGGCTACCATTAGAGCAAGAAGCACGTTTTCTACTCTTAGCCTGTTCAAAATCTAGTTTGGACTGAATATTAACTGCTTTACAATTGTTGCAAGCTTTGGTGTAGGCAGAAAATGAAACTGAAGAATTGGAAACAAGCCAATTACGATATGCATCATTTACACAGTTGGTATGCTACTCTAGAGTTATTGCTAGCTACCCATATGCAGTACTTTGCATTTGTCAATGTTAAACTTCAGTTGCCATTTCTCAACCTATCTGCCTAATTTGTCTAGATCCTTTTGCAATAGCATACCGTCATTACTGTAATTAACCACCCTTCCAACTTTTGTATCATCTGCTGATTTGGACATCAAGCCTGATATGCTTTCATCAATATCACTAATAAATACAGAAAACAACAATGGGCCTAGCACTGAACCATGGGGGACTCCATTAATAACATTAATCCATGAAGAGCAGTGTCCATTGATAATCACTGTCTTCTACGACTCAACCATCCTTTTAGCCATAGCAGTAACTTGCTCATAATGGCACACTGCTTCCATATGTACAGCAGTCTTTTAAATGCAACAGTATCAAAGGCTTTTCTGAACTCCAAGTATATGATATCAAAATTTAATTTTTTGCATCCAGTTCCTTTGTTAGTGCATCATAGTATCCAATCAAATTGGTCAAACAAGATTTCCCCTTCACAAATCCATGTTGCTAAAGTATGACTGAATGGTCATACTTCAGACACAACATGGTCCCTCTAAATAGTCACGCATTACTTCTTTAACCAGTGAATCCATTATTTTCCCTGGGATGGAAATTAAGCTAACAGGTCTGCATTTTCTTGTGGCCCCATTGTGAATTGGAGATACATTTCCAGACCATTGGGATTTCCTCTGAATTCAAAAATGTTCTCGTATTCTTAGCAAACGATTTCTCATTAATCTACCGTAGCATGCCTAATTTTTTGAGTAATTTAATCACAGACTAATTTATACTTGCTGTACTATTCCATGTCCTGTGACATTTTATAATCATACTTCACATTTTTTTTCCTGCTGTTAAACTGATCAGTTTATCTGGTTTGGTCTAAACCTTGAACAATATTCTTAGTGGTATAAAAAGCATTTCTATAATTAATTTCCTGAAGACTGTATCTGTTAACAGCATCAGTTGGATCCACTGAAGAGAATTAGTGTCTAAGCCCATTGTAATCACCTCAGCAAAAGTAAAATTGTTCCCTTTCCCTTCCCCTTCCTTTGACAATAGTTCTTTGAATAAATCCCACATTGATACTCTGTTAATTACAGATGCTGAATGGTTCCTTTACTTGAAGATTCTTAATTATATGATGACTCATTGCTGATAATCAGATAATCTGTATTTTCTCTTATTATTATTATTAGCCATATGGTGCAAGGAAGCCTGAGGCTTATGCTGCACCAGCCAGAAAAAAAAATTTCTGAATTACCCTGAGAGAGAGAGGGGGGGGGGGAAAGAACAAGAGTTAGAAGTAGAAGGGAATCACCAAGAAAGAGAAGAATGATAATATCCAGCTTAGGACCCTGGGTGTACCAAGCCCATACTCACCAGATGTGAGCCCCTGGAGTTATCTTCTTTAAAGCAGGGTAGCATATATTTCTATTTGCACTTGAGTGGCCAAAAGTCATGAATCAGTCCTGAAGTAACTGCTGATATGCAAATGTTTTCAGCTTTGATTATATATATATATATAAAAAATAGGCAGGAGGAAATAGTTGAACTCTGAACAGAAAAACCTACAAAAATATATATTTTTTTTTTTTTTTTGTTGTTGGCACATCGACTTCTGTGGCCATAATGCACCTCCCAAGATTTTTTGCACTACTCTGATCCAAGCCAGAGGCAGGATTCAAACCCGCAACCTTTGCGTTTCCAGGCAGGCACTTTATCCACCCAGCTAACTCGGTTGACAAATATGATGTATTGTGATACCCTAGTTTTAAGCATTAACATAAGATTTAAGTAAAATATCTTTTTAAAATTCATATTTTTATTAAAATATGAATTGGTAATATACTCATTTCCACAGTAGTTAATTTTCAGTTTGCTGAAGTAATACATGGTAAGTTTTCTTAGGCCTTTGAAAATTTTATTGACATTGTTTGATGAAAGTTAATAAGTTTACTTTCAAAAATTATCAAAATATGAATCAAGAAGACAGGCTTTAAAATTTATACACAAAGTGCGGGAGGGGATAATTGAAATGCCAGGTCCGATTATGGCATCTAACGTATAGTTCGTATCCAAAAAAAAAAAAAGAGTCAGTTATTGATAATAGACATTAATGTATAAAAATATGAAAGCATCACTGTTACAGCAAAACTTTTGCATATTTAATTATTGGAGACAATAATATATATAATCGGCCACACGAGTATGCTGGATGATGCCAGGAGGTATTGTTTCTGTTCAGGGAAGGGGTAATCAGTACGTATATGTTTTTTTGTTTTTTTTTTTAAGCAGATTGATAACAAAACCTTTCATTGAACAAATGGCAACAACAAACTGCATAAAACGGCACTCTTTCTTTTATGAAATTCTAATTTGCTTGGTTTTTACTTTTTATCCATAATTTGTCCTACATTAGGGTTGTCACAAACAACAGCTGTGACCACCCTAATGTAGATTTGGGGAAGTTATCAAATATGTTTATATCCGGGGGAAAAGGGGGTCCTGAGATTCATCTGATTCCCTCACTGACTCCAACGGGAGGGGTGGGGGATCTTTATTTATTTTCTCTTGTTTAGCAGCTGAATAAAAACAAAACCGATAAATTACAAGTATCCTTCATTCACAATCCTACATTAGATCCCATAGAAAGTTAAAAAAAAAAAAAAAAACAGATGAGTTGGCTCCCTTCCCCAGAGACTGTCAACAAGAAACTTCCTTTATGTCAAAGCAGTGGCTCTGTTCCAAGGCCAACCAACCTCCCCCTATCCACATCTCTAAAGAAAAATTCTGAGTGCGTGCCTGATTTATGTTTTACCTATTCCGTATGGTTTACTAGCAGAATAAAATAGTGAATAAAACAAAACTGAAACTCATTTGCGCCTCTACAAAACTGTGATTATCTTCCGCGTTAAAATTAAATCCCACCGACAGTGAAATGATGCATGGGTTCACTGATGCACACAAAAGCGATAACGGCTTCATGAGTAAACTAGCAAAAGAAGGCTGAAATAATTTGATATTATAGTGTTAATACGCAAATGCATAATACTGTATACCTTTTCATTCTTAAGTAAAATGATTGTAATAAGATAGTGCAAGACAAATAATTTTTTTAAAATTTAAATGAATTAGAGGAAGCCAACTTACTGAAATATATCCTGTATTCTGCCATATATGGAGTTCCCTTTTCAATTATAGAGTATGACATATTTCCCTTTTGAATAAGCGGAGCAACAGGAGTAGTGCACATCACAACCTGAACACAAGAAAGAGAAAAATTAGTCTTGGATTTTGCAGATAAAATGCTAGTTCTTTGACTGATCTGAATAGCCCTCAATAACATGTGTCGCAGACCGGTATGCATTATCCATTCTTGTAGCGTCTATAATATTTTAGTATAGAAATCAGTCATCTAGAAAATCAAATATTCTGCTAATAAGTGACCTGCCACTCCACGAGTCCCAGTCAATATCTGAAAATTGGCTCCCCATTTTAAAACATTCTGATATTATAGTCTATTTGCCTATAGCTGGTCATTATGCTCATCAAGAAGAAGCAATACTCTTGATCTGGTTATCAGCAGTGATCTTCATGCATTAAGAATCTGCAGGTAAAAGATCCACTGGGTGGCAACTGTCAAGGGTAAATGAGACTGTTCTTACTTTCATAAGGGTGACTACAGGGGTCTTAGGCAGTTTTTAAATTGTGTGCAGTGGGACCAACTGATGATGTTACCAACAGCAAATTCTAAATGTAAAGTATTCAGGGAAGTAAACAAAGAAGTTACTAGGCTTTTCATACCAACAAAGAAATACTGTACTATACTGTCAAGGCTTAGATGTAAATGGATTTCAAATGAATTATTGGGACACATGGCAGGGAAGAAAAGTGCCTGTTTTTTTAAAAAAAAAAAACTTTAAAAAGCCATGTCAATCAAATGCCGGGAATTCCATCTGCCAGTGGTCACCACTACGACTGAAATGTATTGCGTATCAGTAGTCTGTAGTCAGCATTTGTTCTGTGTGCTTGTCGGTTATTGCATACACAGACTTGAAAGTTTTTATTTTATAATTTTAAAAGTTTTAAGCCTCAAAATTTTAAATGTCAAACAAGAGAAATTGCACATTTAATGAAGACCTACAAAAAGAATTCAAATTTATTAAACTGGACAATTGGTATAGTGATAAAGCAAAGTTGTTTGTCAACATTGTAATGTTCATTTTTCTGTTTCTCATGGAGGTAGGAGTGACCTTAACCAACATCTATGTAGCCAAAAACATTAGGATGCTGAGAAAACTTTGAATTCGGTTCAAAGCATCAGCTCATTCATCATAAGACGTGATAATAGAGAAAGTAATAAAATCATAGCATGCGAAGCTCTTGTTGCCTATCATACCATGCATCACAATCAGTTTTCATACAAATGACTGCTTGTTAAAATTGATAAAAAAAGATTTATCAACCAAAATTTTCTTCTGCATGTACAAAATCAGAAGCAGTAATTACTAACGTTTGATCACCATATATACTGGATGAAGTAATAATGGATTTGAATGAAACTGAAAGCATTACAATAAGTTTACACATCAAACAAAAAAGACATGAAACTGTTTCCGATTGTTGTGCGGTACTTTTTGCCAAACTGTGGTGTTAAAGTAAAGAAGTAAAATTATAGATTTTACTTCTTTACCTGGTGAAACATCCAAACTACAAAGTATTATGTTGAAGAAAATAATAGATAAATTCTCTTACAAAACAAAATTGTTGCGCTGTGTGCCGATAATATCAACACAAATTTTGGAGGTGGTAAAAGTAATGTATGGAGAAAAATTGAAAATTAGTTGGAACGAGAGGGTAGTAGTCTGTACATATTATTGGTTGTGGTGCACATATTATTCACAATTGTCAGGCGATGCAGAAGACCCATATGTCTCCAGTGTGTCATCGACTGTCAACCAATCGTTATTGATTGTTTTGCAGTTAAAATATACAAATACTTTTTTATATACACGGTCAAAGTCGAAGAACTTAAAAACTTTTGTGAATTTGCAGGAGACAATTATGCAAAATTATTGGAACATGGAAATATAAGATTTTTGTCCATGGGCCCATCAATCGACAGAATTTTAAGCATGTTTGATGGACTTCATTCATATTTTCTTTCTCAAGAGAAATGTCCTGTTACGTTGAAAAATTATTTATAGATCCCTGTTTGAAATTATGGTTGTCATTTGCAAGAGATCAAGTTTCAACATTCCAAACATATATTAGTTTTATTGAAAAAGATAATATTTCAGCTACAGAAGTAGCTATGAATATTGAAAATCTTACAAACATAGCCAGAAAAAACAAACTTTTTATAGCAACAGATGTTAAAAATAAACTAAAACTAAAAATGTTAATAGAAATAAAAATTTAAATGGATATTACTATGAAATATACCTCAATGGAATGAAATACTGGACAGTTTCAACGAGGAGCTTATTACACGAACAAGAGCAGACAAAACTCACATATTTGATCAGTGAGAATTTATAAAAGCAATAGTTGTCAGGCAATTGGACACATGGAATGAAGAAAACATTTCTATATCTGATAGATGGGTACAAGTATTTTCTGAAATGTATGAAAAATGCCTAGCTTTCCAGGATTTTAGTAATGTTGTGGAATTTGTTCTTTGCCTACCTGGAAGTACAACTTCTGTGGAGAGAATATTTTCCATAATGAATAGCATGTGGTGAAGGAGAAATCCAGATTAAGTGTTGAAACTTTGAAAGCCATGTTAATTATAAAGCAAAATTGTAATATTGAGTGTGATAAGTTTTACGACAAGATCTTAAAAGACTAAAATTTGTTACGTAAAATACCTTCATCCAAAACATATTCTTGGTGTGAACTTGATGTGCAGTCCCCCTCCACATCAACCTAAAAACATTTTGTTGAATATATTATTTTTTCTGCTCTTTCCGAACAACATTTCTTCTCCCTGGCCCATTTTGGTCTCAAGGAATTATGGTCATTCATGAGTCATTGGAGGTACGAGTGACATTAACATCTACGTACCAGAAACATAAGGATGCCGAGAAAAACAACGTACCAGAAACATAAGGATGCCGAGAAAATTCGGTTCAAAGCATCAGCTCGTTCATTGTCCTGTTTTCATCGTTCAACATCTAGTTTTGGCCTCATGGAATTATGGTCAGCCTATACAGAAGCCTATGGTAGATATAAATTAGCCTGTAATCAAGTCACATAGACAAGCTAAGGCAGAATATGTGACTTCTCTGGCAAAGACCTCTGTTTATGTTGACAGTAGAAGGAAGCAGTTTAATCACATTGGACCACTTGATGTCTATGGGTTAACTATTGATGACCCTGCTCAGGTTGCAGACAAATTTAATAGGTATTTTGCATGAGGAATTTTTTAGGGAAGGGGAGGCCAGAAGTTTATCAAACTCTAACGAGGAGCTATGACTTTGTGATAACTGAAGAAAAGTGGAGGATAAATATTAGGCCCATTATTTTGTATATTTATCAATGATATTGATAAAAGTATATAAAGCTTAATGTCAAGTTTGCAGATGATACAAAGGTTGGCAGGATTGTTAATTACAGTATGCTGCTGTAACAGGATCTGGAAAAGTTGGGTACATGGGCTGAGAAGTGGCAACTGAAGTTTAACATTGATAAATGCAAAGTACTGCATATGGGTAGCAGTAACCCCAGAGAAGTGTACCAACTATGTGGTGTTACACTCATGATAGTGGAGAATGAAAGAGACCTGGGGGTAATTGTGCAGTCAGATATGAAGTTTTCTGAGCAGTGCAGACAGGCTCCCAGAGTAGGTCATTAGGTCTTGTCAATGATATACAGGAATTTTGCGAGCAAAGATAAGGAGGTGATTATCCGCTTGTATAAGGCAATGGTCAAGCCTCACCTTAAGTATTGCGTACAGAGAAGGGCAACAAGATTGGTGAGAGGAACAAAGGGGTGCGCTTACGAAGAAAGGCTTAAGTTCTGTAAGTTGCAGCATCTGGAGACTAGTCACCTGTGAGATGATCTGATTGAGGTGTATAAGGCCTTGAATGGTTTCAGCAGACTCAATGCTGACGGGACACTTGCTTCCTCAGACTAAGAACCTGAGGGGGCATAGATTCAAACTGAGGAAAGACAATTTTAGAATACATGTGCGGTAGTTTGCTTTTAGCCAGCGGGTAGTTAATTGCTGGAACAAACTTCCATCTGTTGTTGTGAAAGTTGATAGCTTAAATAAATTCAAGGCAGAACTAAACAAACATTTGGAATGAATGGATCAGTGAAATGGGAAGGATTTTTTTTTTTTGGCTAATGCTGTATAAGCTTGCTTTCTTGCATTATGTGCCAATGCTAATAAATTGTTGAGGATGGACACATTGGGGCAGATGGAATCTATCCAGTTATATTAAGGGAGGTAGCAAAACTCCTTGGATTCAGGGGAGGCCTTAAAAGTGCACTTAAAAGATGATTTCTGCTCTACAGCATCATCTACTTTTACACCTGGCAGACATACCCTGGTCCTATTCCACCTATCCTTGCACAATATTTTTCCCATTTCCCTGAATAGGGTCACTGACAATAACCACCTCCTGTGGAACCAGCACATTCTGCCCCGGAGATTGTTACACTATGTTGTCTGATGCACAAGTGTAAGCTCTGGCATTGAATTGATCAGCTGAGAGCTTGATGTTCCCCCCATTTTAATTTCCTTGTGGACATCTACCCTACTCTTTATAGTCTCATAAATGCCCATCAGAACATTGAGTTGGTGCCTAATTTCTTCACACTCCCTGCACCTAGCACACACACAGACACCCCACTTGGCTGGATCATATCCTGTTCTAGAAAGATCTGCAAACATTTCGTAAGTTGCACGTTTTGTTAGGCTGTGATATGTTGGAGAAATGCCCTCTTTGGTTCTTCCCCAAGCCACAGCACTGCCACTACTTTTTGCCCGTTGCCTTGCTGCACTACTCTGGAGCATGATTTCCATTTAAATACAATTTAAATTGATTAATAATTAAAATTAAGAAATTTAATTTATTAATTGATAATACTACACTAAACTAATAGATTCCTAAATGCAGTGATAAACTATCAAGGTTTACATTATTAGCTATCAAGTTTGACATTATTAGCATTAGTTGAGGCATATGATGCAAGAAAGCAAGCTTATATAGCATCAGCCAAAAAAAAAAAAAAAAAAACAACCTTCCCATTTCACTCATTGATTCACTCCAAATGCTTGTCTAGTTCTGCCTTGAATCTATTTAAGCTATCAACTTCTACAATGACAGATGGAAGTTTGTTCCAGCAATCAACCACCTGCTGGCTAAAGGCAAATTTCTGCAATTCTATGCTATCAAATTTTACATTATACCTTATGCTATCAAGTTCAAGATATACGTTACAAATCACAGCGTTAAAGTAGTTATATCCTTACTAAAAAATAAAATTCCTTAGCTAAACACAAAGATATATGCCCAACAAGATTAGAACCTTTGAGCTACTTATTTATCACAATTAAACCCTCCTATTCCACTGCACTACTTGTTACATGCTACAATATTTGTGCTAAAACTATTATGGTCTAGCAGAACCTTAGACTAATGGTGTGGCCAACTGCAAAATGTAACATATCAGGGGTTGATGTTTTTCACATTCAGTGTGATTTTATCTTTCAGGCTTGTTCTCATAATACACATTGTCTCTTAGGTTGTTCCCACCAAAAGTTTCAAGGAATGAGGTCCAGTGATAACGTACTGTGGCAAATGACCAGCTGATTATCCTTTCATTTGATAGATTGCCATTGCAGCAATTCTTAACCAGCTCTCTCAATATGTGGAGGTGTTCAGTCTTGCATAAACACTGTTGTTTTCAAGCAGCCTTTCCATTGTAGTTGTGGAATGACAATAGTTGCCAACTTTCTCTGTACTGTTGGGAAGTAACTGCATGTTTTTCTTCAAAAAAGAATGGGCCATTAATGAAGGTAGCCATGAAACCACTCCATACAGTGACCTTAGGTGTATGTAAGGGGATTTTTCTGTATTTCACAAGGTTGTTCTGCACCTGAAATTCTGCAGATTTGACATTCACAGTTCCATTCAGATGGAAATGGGTTTTCTCCCCTCCCCCAAAAGGTGTTACACAGTCACTTGACATCTGCTTCCATTTGTGCCCAACAAATGGAAGCAGATGAGATCAAGAAGTTGAGATCAAATATCAGCAGAGTTTTTTACTATATATGTATATACATAGTAAAAAAAAAAAAAATAAAAAAGTAAAATGTGTATGCAAAGGATAAAAATATGTATGATTACAAATTTCTTCAGTTTATTCACTTTACACTATGCTGTACTGATATTGAAATAAATTGTTTAGCCACATCTTTAGGAACAATAATAATATAATAAACAAATATTACGAAGTGCTTTGATTCTATATAATACAGAATGGTCGGAAAAAAACCCCCCACTAAATATTACCTTATTTATATATATTTTTTTACTACTCTCTAATCTATATGAAAAATATAGAATGGTAGGAAATAAGTGTGTGAGGAATAAATGGTAGGAAATACAGGAATTAAAAATGCACATATTTTTATAGTGCACAGCACGAAAATCAAGAAGAATGGGAGGCACGTGGCTTGCTAAGTCATTCTTGTGTCCTTTGCAGCTGGTATTTATGAAGGGCACAAATCTTTTAAATTAAGATTAAAAAAAAAAAAAAAAAATTGAATAATACACGATAGAAATTATTATATGAAGAAGTCATCTGCTGGGGCCTCATCTGTTATGACTTGTCAAACAAGACGAAAGAACATTGCATTTCTTTAATCCATAAATCTTGTCATAGGCCAGGTCTAGTTTCTTTTTACCAGAGTGGTGAAATAATAAAAAATAAATAGGTTTTTAGGAATCTTAAAAAAAAAAAAAAAAAAAAAAATCAGTTTTGTTTTTTCTATTCTGAGTGTCTGTATGCGTAGTATTGAATACTGCTGCACTATACCATCAGGAAGGTTGATATTGGCAGTTTATACACATTTATTTCACTTAATTCCATACTCTTCTGATATTAAATTCTTTGAATTATTGTTAAAGTTTAAAAGTAAATTTGCAACATATTGAAATTCAAGTTTCTCTGTGGTTGATTTACTTTTTTGCAATAGTTATATTCCTAATAGATAAACTATAATTTTTATTTATTTTTTGTAGGTCAAGGACATCCAATGAAACCACATCGACTAGCTGTCACTCATAGCCTAGTGTTACATTATGGCCTGTATAAAAAAATGCAGGCAAGTAATATTTTTGTTAGTTGTAATAACACTGTCATTTTTACTCTAAAAAATATAGTTAGTTATTTTTCCCTGCTTCAAAGTGAATCATTAATAAAATGAATTCTGAAATTCATTTTATTTACAATATATGTTAAAGATTATGGACTTTTTACTCATTTGATATTTTATGATTAGCACTGACTGCATGTCCTTTTATAGAATTCTGTGGTTTTTTATAAAAAAAAACATGTTTATCTAAAATTCATGAATAATTCCCTTAATGTAGTATTTTAGTACTCAGTAGATCTTGTGACAATTAGAGATATAGAATTTCATCAAAATTGCTTTGAATCTATTTTTGAGTTTGAATGCATAAAGAAAGAGGGGAGAAGCTTACAGTATAACCCTTTGATTTTCTTCATCCTGAACATGCATATATGTATTGTAGTAGAACATGTATACATGTATTGTTGTAGCACATGTGAGTAATAAAGAGAAACCGCTATAGATATAATACAGCTTAGTGATTAAATATTGAAGGATGAAAGCAAACTTTGCTTTTATCCTTTTAGAACAAGTCACAGATGCCATTTTATCTGTTCCCCGCTGTTATGCTCTGTCCACAACTGTTGCCATTTATACTCAGACTCAGTCCCTCAGGAGAGGTTACTTTATAAGCTGGAACATGTTGGGATTACTGGAAAGATTCTGAGATGGATTGCTGGGTGGCTGCAGGGCAGAAGGCAGAGTGTTGATTAATGGATATTTTTCAGATTAGTATAACATCAGAAGTAGGGTTCCCAAGGATCGGTACTTGGACCACTGTTGTTTCTGATTTTCATAAATGACATCGGCAAAAGGATAGAAGGTGCAGTGTCAAAATTGTAGATGATAAAGATTGATAGAATCATTAAGATCAGTGCCAAGCAGTGCTCCTTCAGGATGACTTGAACAGGCTACAGGAATGAAAAGTGGCAGCTACGTTTTAATGCAGCAAAATGTAAGATCATACATTTAGGGAATATCAACCCTAAAATAAATCATACACTTGGTGGGGTTGAATTAAAAACAGTAGAGGAAGAAAGGATCTGAGAGTTACAGTACAGGTAGATATGAATTTTTTTGAACAGTAACCATGCGGCCAGGAAAGCCCAGTGTATTATCGATAATTTATCGAACATTATCCCTAGAGATAGGGCGGTCATAATCCCACTGTATAAGGCAATTGTAAGACTGCATTTAGAATACTGTGTCCAAGTATGGAGACCTCATCTGAAAAATGACATTGAGCTTTTTGAAGGGTCCAGAGATGGGCAACTTGCATGGTGAGATTGGCAAAAGGGTGACCAAACAAGCAAAGACATTGGAAAAACTTCAGTTATGTGGGCTACTGAGCTTGGCAACCAGTCACCACAGAGGGGAGCTGATTGAGGTTTATAAGACTGAGTGGAGGTGGTAAATGAATGAAGGTGGAATTTTCACTGTTATAAAGAATCCCAGAACTAGGGGCCATAAATTCAAATTATGGGGGAAGTGGTTTAGACTAGATTGTAGGAAGTTTTATTTTAGCCACCGAGTCATTGATTAATGGAACAAGTTGCCTTCGCAGGTAGTTGAGGCTGAAAGTTTGAATAAATTCTCAAAAGCCTAATCGATGATTACCCTCATAAGGAGGGAAGTGCATAATATCCATAGTTGCAGGATTTATGTATTATATCTCAGGTCAATCATCCAGTTTGTTTCTGTTTTGCATATTTCCTAGACTGTACGTCATTGTTACTGTGTATTTGCAATATCCAAAATCGTTAATTTTGTGAGGCATTCAGTACTAGTTCACATTACAGTACTTAGTAGTACAGTAGTATGTATTTAATTTTTGAGGTAATTGATTTTTGAAATCACATATTGTTTATGATTTTATTGACACCATTTGTACCTCATAGCAAAAAATGTTCGTCATTTGCAACACCCATGTCAGAGGCAGGATTCAAAGCTGTGATCTTTATTTTTCAAGCAAGCATGCTACCCACAGGACCAATCCAGCAGCAGGGATTGACATTTTGCTTATTGCTGGCTGGTATCATTCTGTGGAGATTGGGAATCAGAGCTACAATATATTATCCAATAAAAATATTCAAATGTGATTTCTGACAATATTTTTGGATTATTTAGTTAGCAAAAAGCTTGCTTTTTTTTTTATTATGCAATCAAAATTTTTCCCCAAATTCATATCAGTAAAATTAAAATTCTGTCTCTAATCATGTTATAGCATAATTTAATGCAGTTGGCTCTTCTGAGCTTGCCCAGTAGAGCCAACTGCATTACAGTTGGCTCTACTGGGCAAGCATTTATCTATTTATTTAGCAGTATCTATTTAGCATACATACATACATAATGTGAATTACCCCTGAATACTTAGGCAATATGCTCAATTCTCAAAAAACTGCAATTTTCAAAAATCTGGCATGTGCTTTGTCTTGTAAATGCCAGATTTGAGGTTCTGCTATGTTCATCTATCAGCTACCATGTTGGGACAGGGATCCACCCTGTGGGTTTCAAAAGGTTTGTCACCCAGAAATGGAATGATTAATAATGCTTTCACCAGAAGTTAATTGAAAGACTAAATCAATTCAAATTTTCAGTGATAGTCACAAAGTTCTCTGCATTATTATTATTATTTCACTTGTGCATTTTTACAATTCCAGCAGTAGACCTGTTAGTTTAATATTTTTAAAAATTTCATCCAAGTTGTTATTAACTCATTAGAGTTCTCTTAGGAAAACACCAGTTTCTAATTCTTTGCTTTCAGTTTTCTGCCATTTAAAATTTAAAATAGTTTTGTTTTAATTAACATTTAATTAAATTAATCAGCAGCCTCTTTGTACAAGGTGTTCCAGTTTTAAGGCTACGTCTTAACCATTTGCTTAGTAATGTTTACTTGTTTTTGATAATTACTCAGTCTCTGTAGAGTGCAGAACATTCAACCTTCAGTAACCATTGGTCTCATTGTTTATGCAAAAATAATGAACCAAAACCAATGCATTTGAAATCAAAATGTCTACCAGCAGATATGATAAATAAAGGAATTATGTTTTGGCATATGGCATTATGCACTACATATTAATTGTGAGATTTATGAAATAACCACATCACCAAGCTTGTAAACGAAACTGCTATTTTATTTTCAATTGCATTTTTCTTAAATCTGATGACACAAGGTCACATTGGGACTTGTGACCCTGTGTTACAATGTTTGAGGAAAATATTGAATTGTTACTGAAAAAGATAGATTAACTTGAAGGAGCCTAGGAGCTTGATTGGATGCAAAAAATAATTCTGATATCATATACTTGGATTTCAGAAAATCTTTTGATACTGTTGCACTTGGAAGACTACCATGCAAATTGGAGCAGCGCGGCATTAAGGGCAAGTTGCTACAATGGATAAAAGGATGGTTGAGCGGGAGAAGACAGAGAGTGGTAATCAATGGACACAGTTCTTCATGGACTAATGTTATTAGTTAATGGTGCCCTCCCAGGGTTCAGTGTTGGGCCCATTGTTGTTTTGTATATTTATCAATGATATTTATGAAGGTATATCAAGCTTAATGTCAAAGTTTAACATTGACAAATGCAAAGTACTGCATATTGAGTAGCAGTAACCCCAGAGAAATGTACCAACTATGTGGTGTTACACTCAGGGTAGTGGAGAATGAAAGAGACCTGGGGGTAATTATGCAGTCAGAGAAGAGCAGTGCAGACAGGCTGCCAGAGTAGGTCATGGGGTCTTGTCAATGATATCTCTAAATAGGCCTACAAGGCTGGGACAATTCACGTTGATGATTAAACTTCACACCAGCCGGAAGATAAATAAATTTTCAATACTGTAACTAAAAACACTTTATTTACAATAAAATAAATATAGAATAGATATATATTTACAATAAAAATAAAATATAAAATAAATAATACTGATAAAATATACTAAAAACCTAGAAATTAAAAGCGTTAAAATTTGCTGTAGCTTTCGGAGGCAGCAGTCTCCTTCCTCAGCAGCATATGTCTACTGTGCGGCACACGTCACATGGTTCCACAGTTGGAATTTTCCATTTGCGCACCGGAACTGGAAATGGCTCAGGAGCGTGCTAGCTGAAACCGTTCATCACGTCCAAGAACGACGGTTTCCAGGCGGGTGTGTAGACGTACACTTCTACCCCTATTAATAGTATTGCTAGCTGCCCCAATACGTAAGCTCTCAAGCCATTTACGGTCCCAGAACCCCTGTGCATGATCTGTGATGACAGCATCCTCCGGAGAAATTTGGTGTTGTTTCTCCCAGAAATGTTCTGCCACAGCAGACTTCCCATTAGGGAAAGTGATGGGCTTAAGTTCAAGGTATTTAGAAAGCCGATGTGCCGGGGTCAATACACCCATTATACCTTGGCACAAGCCAGCCAACACAAAAACAGTGTGGTCAAGGCTTTAATAGACAGGGTGGGGTCCCACTGCAGCACCTCTGAGGATAAAGATAATGAAATTGTTCAGGTCACAGCAGACCTCAAGAAATGCGGCTACCCCCAGAGGGTGTTAGACAGAGCCATTAGAGGAGTAGTCTCCACCCGTAATGAGCAGTTCGCCCCTGTGAGCACCGCATACATTCCCTACTATCCGGGTCTTTCAGACCACATTGCACGAATAGTTCAGGGGTGTCAGATACGCTGTGTGCAACTCCCAGGTCGGAGGTTGCACACAGTGATATCTCGAGTTAAAGACCCCATATCCAAAGAAGCCAGCAGTGGGGTGGTGTACGAAATTAAATGCCCAGATTGTGGGGCGTGTTATGTGGGTGAGACGGGGGTGGCGACTGAAAGACCGGCTGGGGAAGCATGTAAACACAATAAAGTCTGCACATTATGGGAAGTCTGCCGTGGCAGAACATTTCTGGGAGAAACAACACCAAATTTCCCTGGAGGATGCTATCATCACAGATCATGCACAGGGATTCTGAGACCGTAAATGACTTTAGAGCTTACGTATTGAGGCAGCTAGTAATACTATTAATAGGGATAGGGGTGTACATCTACACCCCCTCCTGGAAACAGTCGTTCTTGGACATGATGAATGGTTTCAGCTAGTGCACTCCTGAGCCATTTCTGGTTCCGGTGCGCAAATGGAAAATTCCAACCGTGGAACCATGTGACATGTGCTGTGGATCTGCTATTTAAGGATGTGCTGCACAGTAGACATATGCTGCTGAGGAAGGAGACTGCTGCCTCCGAAAGCTACAGCAAATTTTATCGCTTTTAATTTCTAGGTTTTTAGTATATTTTATCAGTGTTATTTATTTTATATTTTATTTTATTGTAAATAAAGTGTTTTTAGTTACAGTATTGTTGAAAATTTATTTATCTTCCGACTGGTGTGAAGTTTAATCATCAACTTGTCAATGATATACAGGAATTTTGTGAGCAGGGATAAGGAGGTGATTATTCCCTTGTATAAGGCCACACATTAAGTACTGCGTACAGGTCTGGAAGCCTCATTTTAGGAAGGATGTAGAGTTGCTAGAATGAGAACAGAGAAGGGCAGCAAGACTGGTAAGGAGAACAAAGGCTTAATTTCTGCAAATTGCAACGTCTGGAGACTAGGCACTTGCGAGGTGATCTGATTGAGGTGCATAAGGTCTTGAATGGATTGAGCAGGCTCAATGCTGATGGGATTCTTGCTCAGATTACAAACCTGAGGGGGCATAGATTCAAACTGAGGAAAGACAGTTGTAGAATAGATGTGTGGAAGTTTGCCTTTAGCCAGTGGGTAGTTGATTGCTGGAACAAACTTCCATCTGTTGTTGTGGAAGTTGATAGCTTAAATAAATTCAAGGCAGACCTAGACAAACATTTGGAATGAATGGTTCAGTGAAATGGGAAGGGATTTTTTTTTTTTTTTTGGCTGATTCTGTATAAGCTTGCTTTCTTGCATTGCATGCCTCTACTAATGCTAATCTCTAAAATTACTGTGAAATATGATATCCTTAATGTCTTTCCAGATCATTGATTAAAAATATTATTTAGAAATGATTTTTCAAAAAATGTTCACAGTATTCTTAAAATAACATGCTAATTATATGAACAAGTTAGTGCAAAGCATTATTTTAGTTTGTAGTAAATCACCAAAATAAGTAAAATGGCATCATTTTTGTTACATCTCATACTGTGAAAACCTTCACAACAAGTTGCGATGATATTTCACTACCTTGAATAGTAGAGAAGACTCATGTTTCTTATTCTCAATGGGTACCACCTAGACAGCACCATTTTGAAGTTTGTTGGCTTCTCATCAATGGGCAGGTAGGTACCCCAGTGATACGAGTGACAACTCAGTTATGAAGTATAACTCCACAATATGAAGATGCCAGATGGTGTCGATAATAAAGGCTAAAAAGGGGTTTAGGGCTGAAAGCCTCACACTACCGGAAATTTACTAGATGAACAAGTTAGTGCAAAGCATTATGAGATATAACAAAAATGATGCCATTTTACTTCAGTGATTTACTATGAACTAAAATGATGCTTTACACTAACTTGTTCATCTAGTAGTAGTAGTAGTAGTAGTGGCATGTGATGCAAGAAAGCAAATGTATGAGCTTATGCAGCATCAGCCAAAAAAAAAAAAAAAAAAATCACACCATTCCCTCCAAATGCCTGTCCAGTTCCTCCTTAAATTTATTCAACCTATCAACTTCCACAACGACAGATGGAAGTTTGTTCCAGCAATTAACCACCCGCTGGCTAAAGGAAAATTTCTGCACATCTATTCTACATCTGTCTTTTCTTAATTTGAATTTATGCCCCCTTAGATTCGTAATCTGAACAAGTGGAAGGATCCCATCAGAATTCAGCATGCTCAACCCATTCAAGGCCTTATATACCTCAATCAGATCACCGCGCAGGTGCCTAGTCTCCAGCCACTGCAATTTGCAGAACTTAAGCCTCTCTTGGTAAGAGGAGCCCTTCATTCCCCTCACCAATCTTGTTGCCCTTCTCTGTACACGCTCAAGTAAATCTACATCCTTCCTAAAATGAGGCCTCCAGACCTGTACGCAGTACTCAAGCCGTGGCCTGACCATTGCCTTATACAGAGGGATAATTACCTCCTTTTCCCTGCTAGCAAAATTCCTATATATCATTGACAAAACCCTATGACCTGCCCTGGCAGCCTGTCTGCATTGCTCAGAAAACTTCATATCTGCCTGCACAATTACTCCCAGGTCTTTTTCATTTTCTACCACCTTAAGTGTAGTACCACACAGTTGGTACGTTTCTCTGGGGTTACTTCTACCCATATGTAGTACTTTGCATTTGTCAAGGTTAAACTTCAGTTGCCACTTCTTAGCCCATCTGCCCAAATTATCTAGATCCTGTTGCAGTAGCACACTGCCATTACTGTCATTAACAACCCTGCCAACCTTTGTATCATCTGCAAACTTCGACATTAAGCCTGATATACCTTCATCAATATCATTGATAAATATACAAAACAACAGTGGACCTAACACTGAACCATGTGGGACTCCACTAATAACATTAGTCCAAGAAGAGCAACACCCATTGATTACCACCCTCTGTCTTCTAGCACTTAACCATCCTTTTATCCATTGTAGCAGCTTACCCTTAATACCATTCTGCTCCAATTTGTACAATAGTCTTCCATGCGCAACAGTGTCAAAAGCTTTCCTGAAATCCAAATATATGATATCAAAATTATTTTTCGCATCCAGTTCCTTTGTAATCACATCATAATATCCTATCAAATTTGTCAGACAAGACTTTCCCTTAACAAACCCATGCTGTGTCTGAATTATTGCTGCAGTCTTGTCTAGACGATCCTGCAATGCATCCTTAACCAGCGACTCCATTATTTTATCCGGAACAGAAGTTAAACTAACTGGTCTGTAGTTACTCGTGTCACCCTTCGATCCCCCTTTGTGAATTGGGGATACATTTGCACATCTCCAGTCCGTGGGAACCTCCCCTGAGTCCAAGGATGCTCTCATAATTATGGCTAAGGGTTTGCTTAGTTGCTTTGCCGTCTCCTTTAATATAACTGGATAGATCCCATCCACCCCAGGTGCTTTTCTTAAGTTTAATTTCAACAATTTCTCTTCCACTTTGCTCTCGGTTATTACAAAATCATTAAGTATCTTGCTACAATTTGATAACCTGCTGCCATTTTCAAACCTTAATAATTCCTCACGTGTGAATGTAGATGCAAAATACTCATTCAGTTTGTTTGCTATCTGAGCAGGATCATCAACAGTCGAACCATCGATGTCAAGTGGACCGATCAGATTCATACCCTTCCTTTTAGAGTTTATATAAGTAAAGAAATCCTTGCTGTTTTTCTTAGCATCTTTTGCCAAGGATTTCTCGTAATCTGCCTTCGCCTGCCGAACCTCCTTTGTGACCTGATTACAGATTAACTTATATCTGCCATATGCTTCTGAGTCGCTTGATAATTTATATGCATCCCATGCATTTTTCTTCTCTGTTACGAGTCTCATTAGTTCATTTGACAACCATTTAGGCCTCCTAAACCTTGAACAATATTTCTTAATAGGTATGAACCTTTTAGTAGCTGCCACGATTAATTCCTTGAATGCTTCCCACTTAGAATTTACTGTTGGTAACATCGTCAGTTGATCCCACTGTACAGAAACTAAAAACTGCCGGAGACCACTGTACTCGCCTTTACGGAAGCAAAAACCCTTTCCTTTACCCCTGATAGTAGTTAAATGTTTAAGTAAATCCCACGTCAGTACACTGTGATCACTGCCACCTAGTGGTTCTTTTATCTGCAAATTCCTAATACAGTAAATTTCCCATAGTCTGAGGTTTTCAGCCCTAAATGCCTTTTTAGTCTATGCTAATTATAGTAATTTTAAGGGTGATAATGGTTAAATATTTAGTATCTTTAACAAGTAATATTTTTTATTACTTGTTAAACTTGAAATTTTGAAAAGTTTCTATTGATGAATCGATCTTAAACTTAATATTTAGTCCCACATTTATGGGACTGAAAGTAGTCCAGTAGTAGCATTTAAAATGAATTTTTGCTTATTCTTTTGATGCAGATTGCTTCCCAAATTGGTCTTGTGTGTGAACAGAAGGTTTTTCTTCAGAACGCTTTACAAACAGAAACTTGAATAAATATCTGGATGAAAATAAGCACTGGGGGATGTATGGATTATGCTTTCTATGCATCAACCTTATCTATACTAAAAACAGTCATAGGTGTATGCTTTTCAGGAGCAATACTTTTTCTAGTATTGGAAAGGGCATCCAAGAACGTTGACATACCTTATTAAGAAACAAACATTCTGCTGTCATAAAGAAGTTTGTAGATTTAGAAATTCTCATTTAGAAATGAGATTGCTGATGAGTTAGCATAAGATTGTTTTTTGTTTTGTTAGAATATTTTTACATTAAAATATTTTTACACATTTCTTTAATTATAATTTCTTTGTCATTGTATATATGATGATTATTTTAGATTGTAAGTGTGAAAATTCTCATTTTAAACCACACTTAGAATCAAATGAATTATATTACATAACACACCACCTTAAAATTTTTTATATTTTTATTATTTTCAGATATACCGACCATATCGTGCTAGTGCACATGATATGTGCCGCTTCCATTCTGATGAATATATTGACTTCCTTCAAAGGGTTACACCACAAAATGTTCAAGACTTTACAAAGTACCTTAGTCATTTCAATGTCGGCGATGACTGGTATGTAGAGGATATATATTTATTTTACTCACCATAGGATTTCAGCTCTCCATCATTCATAAATTTACTTCACAGTCATTGAAAAAAGTTATGCATTTTTTCATAAGTGTGTGCAAAATTTTTTCATAATAACTGTGCAAATCACACCCTGTAGACCCCCCCTCCTCAATGTAATGAGAAACGATAATTTATTTACTCCATCTTTGTGTGGTTGAATAACTTTATGCAAAAGCTATTCAACCACTATATTGATCAGATTAATTAAATTATGGCTAATCCTGCAAAACAGTAATTTAGTTACCATTTTTAGTTACAAAACCCACCTCAAACAAAGATATTAGAACTTATAATACTTAGTACCATCTAAGGCTGAGAAGGTGAGAGAAGAGAAGGTATTTATTAGCATTAGACTTGAATTTCTATAGATTAATCTCTCCCATCTCCAACATTGCATATTGTTTAATTAAATTATAATTATTTTGATAGTATTGTATTATTTTCTAGCATGACTTTTCTTAATGTTTGAAGTTTGACTCTATCTGCTAATAACCAGGGCTCACATCTAGTGAGTATGGGCTTGGCTCACCCAGGGTCCTGAGCTGGATATCATCATTCTTCTCTTTCTTGGTGATTCCCTTTTACCTCTCTCTCTCTCTCTCTTGCCTGGTACATCATAAGCCTCGGGCTTCCTTGTACCGTATGCCTAATAATAACTAGTCCCACATTTCTGTCTACCACTTCTCAAAAAAGATAATGATATTCTGATAGGTTCTGTAATTCTGCTTGTACATCTCTTAGTAATTCCTATAAACAAGACCAAACTGGAGCCTTACAACATTGTGGTTCTTTTTGGCTTTTACCTTTCATCTATTTACTTCTTTTTCAAAAATATGACATAGTAGGTGAGAATTTTCTTATCTGCTCTGTGCTAGTTTGTTCCTTTCCCAGAACCATACTTCATTTATTATTTTATTTCATTGCAGATGTATAGTACTACGCCTTTGAACTTGTAATTTCCTGTAAATAAAACCAGATGCTGTGTTAGTGTCAGAGAATATAATCAAGAGTTCCCATTTTGGCATTAGGCACTGAAGGTCTTATTATCAAAACACTGTCTACAAAATAAGTTATCACACCCTGTGGACCCGCCTCCCTCTCCAGTGTAATGAGAAATGATAGTTTGTTTACTCCATCATTGTCATATCTATCTGTGAAGTACTTTGCATGCCAGTTTGGGCATATTTATAATCACTTTCAGAATTTTTTTTCATTTATAATTTGTTTGTATTTCAGACTTACTGTTTGTTATTCTTATTTAATTTCTTATTTACTTTGTATTTAATTTCAATTTTTTTTACTCATCTATGATATTGTGGTTACTTCATTGATGCTTTGTATGTGCCTTTTAGAACATGTCTGTAATGTTCAGTATAGAAAGACTGCTTCAGATATTTAACAATTACTCTATAATTGAAGTCAGGTCAACACAAAATTTTCAGCATATATTTTATTGGGCCCTGGTTATTTCCATCTCTTTTACCATATGGTAAGAGTTTTCTTTTGAAATTATCGTAGACACTATGGTGAAAATCCATGCTCCTAACATTTTTGAGGAAAAAGCTTTTCATACAAGCCAGTTATGTAATCCTCCACATTAAACATGTTGTTAATACTCTAGGTATGAGGTCCAATTCAGATTGCATAGCCTCCTCCACCCATACAGAATTTTTATATATATATATATATATATATATGTGTACACTAAGTGATCACTGAATTATGACCACCCAATCTGTAGTGGACTGTGCCACATAGCTGCCAGTATAAAAAGCTGAACAGCTTCATATATGCTAGAGCAATGGGAATTTGCTTCTTGTTGCGCAAGTCAAAGTGATAAAGTAGCAGTGGTGGGACATAGTAAAGATATCATGGAGTTTCAAAAGGGTATGATTGTTGGGAGCTTGTGTATCAGTTGCTTCCATATTGGAAATGGCAAGTCTTGTCAGTTGCTCACTGCCCGCTGTCCACCTCCTGTCGACAGAACTGTAAAGGATTATGCAAGGTGGATGTTTATAGTGAACAAAGGGTTCAGTGCATTTTATGGGCTCAACAGCAGGTCACTATGTGACAGTTGACATCACAATACAATGTGGGGAATGCAAGAACAATATCCCAAATAATGATGCAGCACACACCGACCGGGCTAGCCAGGTGGGTAAAGTGCCTGCCTCACAACCCAAAGGTCTTGGGTTTGATCCCACTTCGGGCTTGGATCAGAACAAATGCAAAAACTTTGGGAGGTGCATTATGGCCACAGAAGCCAATGCGCCAACAACTAACAAAAAAAAAAAAAAAAAAAAAAAAAAAGCAGCACACACTCAGACATATGGAGTTCCACAGGAGATGACCCAAGAGACACCCCTCCTCACCACTGATCATCATCGATGGCGAATGCTGTGCTATCAACAACTGGAGGATTGGAAATGAGAGTGCTGGTCTGATGAGTCCAAATACAATCAGTCCTTGTATAGCACGATAGTTGTGTTCCTAGAAACCCTCATGCAATGCAAAATCGTGCAATATAAATAATAGGTCCTGTGGGAAAAATAGGGTTAGGTGCTGAACATCCAAGATTGAACACACATTTGTAACCAAAACATTACCAAACACAATAAATAATCGTAATAAAATAATTACGTAATTTATTATGACTTATGTAATAAAATATTGCTAATGTTTTTGCTTCCATTGTAAGCAAACTTGTTCTTTGTTTGATCTTCTATCCAAACAGATGACAGCCATTCCACCTCTTCCAATTCTTTGTCTCTTAATCTAATGGATTTTGTTACACTTTGAGTTGTTCCTGCTATGAAAGTTGTTTTTATTTTCTCTGCATTCTTTCTAGTTTTCGGCGTTGCCTCATTTAGGTCTGTAGCACGTGCAATATCACATGGTCTTTCATTTCACTCAAAGCGTTTCACAATTTCATATTTTTTCTCTATCAACAGAGGCGGACTGGCCATAAGCTTTACTGGGGAAACCCCGGTGGGACGGAGGCCAGAAGACGATGGAGGCTGGTGTGATTTTGGCCCTAAACGCTAGTATAAGGCCACTACAAATTTTCCCGGGTAAGAATTTTTGACCCACTCCGCCTCTGTCTATCAATATTGCTTTTCTTTTTCTCTTTGAATCTGTCGTGTCTTCACCATGATGCTTCCTTTTCACACCTTTTAAGTATTTTACTCATTTTTAGGGAATAAAGCACAATTACAAAATGAGGAGGCACACTTGATACACATAAAACAAAGCTGCGTGTGTGTAGCAACTGAATAAACGGCACCATAAAGGCAGAGACACACTATTAACACTTCACTAGCTCACATTTTACTAAAGCACATTTCTAGAAGTCACTACCATAAAACAATAAAAACAATTTCCAGTTGTGTTTCTGCTAGTGGAATCTGTTATAAATGGATAGTAAACTCGATCTAATTGCATTTACAATAATACCGATAGCCGGAATTGTGTGGGTTTTTATGTTATTATGGTGAAATGTTTCCCCTTCACTGATATAAAAAACATAAATAAATTTTCAGAATCTTCTCTTCATTCCTATCGTGTTGCGTTCAGTTGGGGGTGATTCCGCATTTGACTGCCATTTCTTGTAAACACAAAGGCGAATCATGCGTAAGCGAATTTGGTTCGTGTTATATACAGTATTGTTCCCCTATTTATAAATCGTGTATGATTGACTTCGTGTAGTGTAAACACGTGTTATACGAGGACTGACTGTACACATAATATTTGAAGGAAAAGTCAAATTGGTACCAAAATTTATCATACCCCCAAACTTCCTCCCATTTCCCTCCCACACACAGAAATATTGCTATAAATATGTGAAAGACCAAAAATTGTCAAAAGATTAATTCATTTTGCCTGTAAATCCCCTTTCCCCAGAAATAATGCTACACAAATCCTACTTCAGAGCTACCTTTCATGCGAACAGCATGCAGAAAACAGAGTACAATATAGGAGTGTTGTTGTTATTTGGTTTTTAGGAGCATTAGCAACTAAGGCCATATTGCTCCGGGGATATGCGGTGGTCATTTCCTGACCTTTCCGCATCCTCCATATTTGGTGGTCACAGGTTCAAACCCCAGTCTAATCAAAAAGCGTGTGCTACGCATTGCTGCTCCTGCCGACCTGGCTATGGAGGCGCCATACAGGAGTGCTTAACTGCTGAGATACTTTATAATGGAATGTGCCCTGAAATGTAATGATGCTTACATTACCTAAACTTATTTTTCTTGTTATTACCTACCTAAGTGAATTATATCAATATACTATTTTTGTGTGTGTGAAAAAATGTGTTAATGATGCTATTTTTTTTTTCAGTGTGAATAGTTTACTGAAATTTTTTTTGCATCAATAAAAAAATATGGGACTGTTTATTTATGGAAGTTCCTGTTTAAAAATTAAAAATGGTAATCTTTCTAAAAATTAGGCCATTTTTTTTTTTTTTTATAATACCATTTTTAGAAAGTTAATCTCTCTCCACCCTAGGCTTGTCACAGTTTGGTAAAGGACTGTTGAATTGCAAGAATATTTACTGTGACTAGAGAAGGACATAACATGACAAGTGGCATGGCATTATAGCATTCTATGTTTTAAGTTTGATTTATTGGGTGGTTGAAGATAAAATTACAAAACTCTGTTTATTAACAAAATCGAAGTCAGCCCAAAATGTAAAGTTTTGTTGTATTTTAAAATTCATTTACTCAGGTGTAGCAGTGTTATCCTCTTATCCATTGCTTAAGAACAAAATTTTACAATAAAATTTGAAAGATAGCCAAATTTAAGTTTTGGACTGATTTGGACTTTAAATTGATCTTTTTTAATTTTATTTTTGGCTGCCAATAAATTTAATTCAAAGAAACACTAGCATATGTATATTTATTTCATATATTTAAATATATTTACATTATTTTATCCATTATCATGAAGTTATGGTTATTTTTCTAATCAACCTAATTTATGTTAATACAATGTTTTTAAGACATCCCTTACTCTTTAGGTGCATTTCATAAAGTTCATTTAAAATGTTCTAACTTTTAAAAAAATATTTTTAACATCAAACATTTAGTATTTTATTTTTATTTGCAGTCCTGTGTTTGATGGTCTGTTTGACTTTTGCTCAATGTATACTGGGGCATCCCTTGAAGGTGCTGTTAAGTTAAATAACCAGGTATGTTTTCTATAATTTTATTTAAAATACTATTAATGACCCTTCCAAAAAAAAGTTGTTGAAATACTAAAAGGAGTGTTCTATAATGAGTGAGCAATTCTATGAGTCATGAACAATCATTCTTCCAATGATGATAGCCAAGACTGCCTATCTTGGAAGTCTGAAATGTTGATGGACTTGATGTCAGGTTGTTCTTGAGCATCAGGTGTGCCTATTTTTTGCAGCTGCTTGTTGTTCTGTGGCATCTAAATCTCTTTGTGCTGGAGATATAACCACCTAGGGGTAGAGATATGACCATGGTTATATCTCCACCCATAAGTGTAAGGATCACAAGTGCTATAAATGCCTAATTACTGGAAGTTACCTCCCAGGTACAAACTAACATGTTCATGGAGCAATGTGTTTAGTACCTATACTCTGCATACAGGAAGTCTTTGTGATGCCAGGCATTGTTGAGTGGTAGACGATTCTGTTTTTCGAATAGTATCACCATTTTTGCTTAATGGAGATTTGAAGTGGACAAAACCATGGTTGGACTCCAGAGCAAAGTTCTGACTCACTTATATGTCTACTCCTTTCCCATATCTCTTGTATCTTTATAGTATGAGATGTCCTTTGAAATTATGTAGGCACTATGGTGAAAACCAGTATTTCTTAAATTTTTGAGAGCACAGCTTTTAAATCTGATTTCCAAAGAAGTCACTTACATAAGCCTGCAGACTAAAACTGTTGGTAATGCTCTAGGAGGTATCTGAGTTGGCTGTTGAATAATTTTGTGGTCTCTATTTTTCCAGCTGTGACTGGGAGGAATCAGAGCAGTGTGTTTGTTGGCATGGTGTAATTTTCAAGGGAGTGGAACCTTGACGTGTACAATCCTTTAAAAACTTCTTCATTTTACATATACCAGGGGTAGCCAAGCTTAACTTCTCAATTTGCCCGAGAACTGCAATCCTCAAAGTGTGTGAATTTTATTTATTAAAATTAAGGCAATGAAAATTTACTTTTCAGATTAAATAATTTCCGAATCATGAACAAGAGAAGGAGATTTGCTATTAACTACAGTTAACATGCTTATGAATGAAGTATATCATAATGCGAAAACACAATCATCTGGTTAAAATGACAGAAAAAATACTGGAAATGGGTGAAGGGAACTGGGTTGCATTTTCGTATACAATCTTCATTAAGGAAGGCCTGTTATTTCTCTCTCTCTCACAAAAATTAATTGGAAGCAAATTCAGTTCTATGAACAAAATGTGCATGATGCCATTTACTTTTCAGTGTGAAAGTCTGTTTAAAAAGCAGGGTAGCAGATTTTTTTTTTTTTTTTTCGAAACTAAACCATGCCCTTTCCCCATAGTGAAGCATCACATAAATAAACACATGATAATATATATTATTTTAAGAAAATTTTTGGTATTTTCTTAAGGTAAGGCATGCTTTATATTTTTCCATATAAATAAATGCTAGAAACAGTGCATGAATTTCTTAAAGCTAATTGGTGTTAAAATCATTAGGTATTTGATTGCTTCTTGCAAGTGTTTTAATTTTTTTTCATTTAAATATTTTATGGATGAATTTTTGTAGTGCATTTCTCTGAGAACCACAGTTTGGTCATATACATTGTTTTCTTGTATGTATGTCATAACCAAAGATTCAATTTGTGCTTTCCTTCAGCTCTACAAAAAAATAAAGATATAGTAAAAATAATAATTACATTTTTTTTAATTTTTTTTTTTGCATTTATGTTTATAAAATGCAAAAGCAGTTTCCTAATTTCCAAATTTTAATATAAAAAATGCTACACTTAAAAGAACAGAAACATTTCTGAAAATCAACATCAAATGACATAAAAACATTTAATATATTTAAATTAATTGATAAATTATAAAATATTTTGTAATTTATTTTATTTTATAATTATAAAATATATTGCCATTCTCTCTTCCTAGTGTTGTGATATTGCCATTAACTGGTCTGGTGGGCTGCATCATGCAAAAAAGTTTGAGGTAAGTGGTAGAATAATAGCTTATTGGAATCAAAACTCTGATCAGTGAAACATATTTTAAAATAGTATATATCATAAAAAATGTGTACATTTATGGAATAAAAGGTATCATTGGTTGAGACAGGAGAATGTGCTTAGTTTTAAGAAGTAATACTTGTAATTGAGATCTTACTTAGCACAAATAATAGGATGCATAATTTGTATGTGCATTTCACTCGTTTTATTATAAGGTGGGAAAAGTATGTTACTGATATATACAGATATTGTATTAACTACAAATACCCACTCATCCCCTTCCCCATGATTGTGATTTCATTTTCATAGATAAGTGTATAGTATTAGCAATGGCCACATGGTGCAAGGAAGCCTATGGCTTATGCTGCACCAGCCAAAAAATAAATAATAATAATAATAAGAAGAATAAGATTTTTAAAAAATAATAATTAATAAAATAAAAGGAAATAGACAACCTATGTGTTTCCCTCCTCCCATAGGTAATTATTCAGCTGACCTTTGAATTTCCCCAAACTATCAGCCTCTACTGCCCATGTAGGTTAACTTATTCCCGTAATTTATTAACTCACTGGCTAAAATAAAACTTTCTGCAATCCATTCTAAACATTCCCCCCCCCCCCGTAACTTGAATTTATGGCCCCTAGTTCTAGAATTATATATAACAGTAAAAATTTCATCCACATTCATTGTACTTATCCCTCTCAGAGCCTTAAACACCTCAATCAAATCTTCTGTAAGGTGCCTAGTTTCCAAGCTCTGCAACCCACATATTCGAAGTCTTTCCTCATATGAATGCTCTTTTGCCAATCTCACCAGGCGAGTTGCCCATCTTTTAACCCTTTTAAGAAGCTCAATGTCTTTCTTTAGATGCAGTCTCCTTACTTGAACACAGTATTCTAAGTGTGGTCTAACAATAGTCTTATGTAATGGGATTATGATGTCCTTATCTCTACTAGCAAATGTTCAATAAATCATCGATAGGACACCATGGACCTTCCTTTCAACCTGTCTACAATGCTCGAAGAACTTCATTTCTGATTGTTTGTAACACCCAAGTCCTTTTCCTCCACTACTGGCTTTATTCAACTACACCAAGTGTGTGGCGCCTCTGTAGCCAGTTGGGAAGGAGCAGCAGTGCGTAGCACATGCTTCTTGATTAGACCGGGGTTCGAGCCCATCACCACCAAATACGGAGGATGCGGAAAGGTCAGGGAATGACCACCGCATATCCCGGAGCAATATGGCCTTAGTTGCTAATGCTCATGAAAAAAAAAAAAAACCAAATAACAATAACACCAAGTGTATAAGTTATTTTGGTATTTTGAATAAGTATTTTGGGGTTACTGTTCCCCAGGTGTAATACCTTACGCATAGCTGCCATTTTTCTGACCATTCCTGAAGTCTGTCTAGGTCACTGTGAAGAAGCTCTGTTTGGTGCTAATCATTAACTACTCTACCAATCTTTACATCATTCCAAATTTAGACATTACGCCCTCTACCCCTTCATCGATGTCATTTATGAAAATCAGAAACAACAGCGGTTCTAATACTGATCCTCGGGCAACCCCACTTCTTACCTCAACCCAATCTGAGGAATAACCATTTATCACAGCCTCCTGCCCTGAAGCCATCCTGTTATCCATCTAAAGACTTTCCCTGTGATTCCAACCTGTTCCAGCTTATAAAGTAACTGCTCGTGTATAGTTGCGCCATTCTTTAGTATACATTTGTGACATGAATAATTGCCTTTTTGTGGTACGCTTCAACTATTCTGGAAAATTTTAATTTGGTAGAAATACCTTTGAATGTTTTATGGACAGATTATATATTAGCAATATGGTACAAGGAAGCTCCAGGCTATTGCTACACCAGCCAAAAAAATAAAAACATTAAACTACCTATATGATTCCCTCCTTGTGTGGGTACCTATTCAGCTGAATTTTGAATTTCTCCATGCTGTCAGCCTTAACTACCCAAGGAATTCCAGTAATTAACAACTTGATGTCTAAAAGAAGACTTCCTACAATCCACTGTAGACCTCTTCCCCTGTAATTTGAATATATGGCCCCCTAGGTCTGGAATCATAACTTATTATAGGTAAAAATTTTACTCCCATTTGTTTTACTTCCTCTTGAGCTTTGTAGACCTCAGTGAGATCTCATTTGAGGTGTCTAGGTACCAAGCTCTGTAAAAGCCACATATTCAAAGTCTTCCTATATGGATATCCTTTTGCTAATTTTCAGACATGTTGTGCATCTTTCTTGATCCTTTCAAGAAGCTGTTTTTTTAGGTGTGGTCTCTATACTTGGATAGAGTATTCCAAGTTCAACCTTAAAATTGTCTGGTATAGTGAGATTGTGATCTTGCTGTTTCTTACAAGGAAATGTCACCTATCTGCTCTGCATGGGAAAACTTCACAATCCAGAGGCGTAGCTAGGTTTTTGGTGCCCTTGGCAAATTCGTTACTACACGCCTTTTTTCGATAATTGGTAAAATCATAATAAATAATAATAGGTGCAGTTGAACCTCTGTTTAACGAACTTCTTTTTAGCAAATTTTTTTGAATTCCCCTTGATAATTACATTTAAAATAATTTCCGTAGAACAAAGAAAATTTTTCTTGTAGCGAATGGATAAGGAGAGACTTAATTGGGTATACATTTTTCGCACAGTGGGCCTGCAAGCAATTTAGGCAATAGTGCTTTTACTAAGCACGAATTAAGAGCTAAAAAGATTACCATCTGCAACTTGGTGGTGTAGGCAAAACCTAGCTACACCACTGGGTATTGATATTACTAGCATGTCCACAAAATGTCAAATTATTTTCAGCACAGAACAATACATATTTTAATTTTATTTTCAATATATGGTGCCTTTTGCTTCCATAACCTCATTTGTGACTTGGCTAGTCTGTAATGAAGTCACAAGGGAGGTTAGGCAAGCAAAGGCAGATCACAAGAAATCTTTAGCAAAGGATGCAAAGAGGAACAGCAAAGAACTCTAGAAGGAAGGGGATGAATCTGATTTGTCCACTTGATAACGATGGTTTGAATGTTGATGATTCTGCTCAGGCAGGTAGCTGACAAACTGAATGAGTATTTGGCATCTACATTAACACATGAGGAATTCTGTAAGAAAGTGGAGGCCAGAAGCTTTTCAAACTCCAACAGGGAGTTAAATGTGATTTTGTAATAACTGAGAGCAAAGTGGAGAAGAAATTGAAACTGTTGAAGTTAAATATAGCAAAGGGACCCGGGGTGGATGGGATCTATCCAGTTATATTAAAAGAGGCGACAAAGGAAATAAGCAAACCCATAGCCCTAATTATGAGAGCATCCATGGACTGACAGGAGGTCCCATGAACTGGAGATGTGAAAATATATCATTAATTCTTAGTGCTGCTTGTGCAGTGTCGTAAATTAGTCCACCTTTTTTGAAGATCCTTTTATAATAATTTCTATTTTGTGAAATTGTTTGTGTTGAAATGAATTCTCATAAAATAGAATGTTTGGATTTAGGTGTTTCCAGTCCTTAAATCGATCTGTGCTGCAAAATGGAACACTATTTGAACCAAATACAAATAGGAAGCACGGAAAACAATATATTGCATCTTTGTTTTTTTTTTTCTATAAAATAACCATTTTGTCCGTTTTTTTTTTTTTTTTTCAATAATTTCACATTTGTATTTCCATGAATTATGGAAACATCGGCCATTAGTGACAGGATATACATACTTAACTCATCAGGACTGTGTTGCACTATAAGAGATCCGTTTTTGTGGATATTAAAATTCATTCCATGTGGTTGGATCATTAAAGTCCAGACTTACATATTCCGTATTAATATCATTGCTGCCATCATTTTTTTCTGCCAACTGTTGTTTGCTATTCTCCGTACTTTCTTATTCTTTTAAAATAACTGTTTGGGCTTTTTCTAGGACTTCCATTTCAGTGGCAGCCTCATCATCATCATCATCATTTGTTTCATCCTCATTTGAATTATGTTCATATCCGTTGTCATTTTTAGTGCTTGGCTTAATGTAAGCCAGTTTTGTAAGCTAGAGGAATATATATATATTTTTAATTTCCTATTTATGTAGTCTTTCTATGCGGTAGGTATAGGTATGTTGAGGGTCAGATGGCTCCAGGGATTACTCCCATCTCTGCGTATGTTCTATGTATCAAGTGACAGTACCCTGTCTATGCCAGAGGTTTAAAAAATACTGTATGGGTCGTATGGTATGTAGTTTGTTGTGCCCATTGTTCATCCGGCCTGTTGGCTGCCTGGCCCCTAGTGGGACCTGGCATTACTATACCTAGCGACGGGGACACCAGCTGGGTGTACCAAGAGACTAATTATACTGTGGCAGGTCCTGTCAGGTCCTGTCACTTACTTTCCTAGGATTTCAGTGGCTAGAACCTAAAATAAAGGTTGGAGCGATCGCAGTTGAATTAGATAAAATTGCATTTAGAAAGCGCTGCGTGGAGTTTTACACTGAAAGAACTATTTCTAGAGAGCCTAAAAGGTTGGGCAAAATTTGATGCGATTTAAATTTGGACATGTGAGGCAGTTGCTGTTCAAGAGAAAGTGTTGGGGGGGGGTGAAATAGGAAAAAGAGGGGTCTGATCCCATTTTCAGTGGGGCATGCCCATGCCCCACCAAAGTGAAAATATGCGGTACTGATGTCTGCATTTTGGCTTTTGGTAGCATGTCCAAGGGCATTCCTAGGGTATGTGGCGCCTGGGTGCCAATCACAATTTGGCACTCCTTTAAAATTTTCTCTGGACGACTCACTCCTGGGCATGTCTAAAATTAATTGGGCTTTTGTTGTTTTATTCAAATTACAAATCACAATATTCACGATTACTTGTTTAAACGGAACGAGTACAGAGAAGGGCAATGAGACTGGTGAGTAGAACAAAAGGTTGGTGTTACCAAGAAAGGCTTAAGTTCTGCAAATTACAACTTCTGGAGACTAAGCACCTGCAAGGTGATCTAATTGAGGTGTATAAGGCCTTGAATGGATTGAGCAAGCTCAGTGCTAATGAGATTCTTCCTCTTGCTCAGATTACTCACCTGAGAGGGCATAAATTCAAATTGAGAAAAGACAATTGTAGAATAGATGTGTGGAAATTCGCCTTTAGCTAGCGGGATTGATAGTTGGAACAAACTTCCATCTGTCATTGTGGAAGTTGATAGCTTAAATAGATTCAAGGCAGAACTAGACAAACATTTGAAGTGAATGGATGGTTGAAATGGGAAGGGTGTTTTTTTTTTTTTTTTTTTCGGTAATGCTATATAAGCTTGCTATCTTGTATCATATGCCTTACTAATGCTATACCACAAAAACACTATTATACACACATTGCGTATGATGGAAGGTTGTTCCAGAAAACGGCAGTTAAATGATAATGAACAAGGATAATGAAAAGTTGGTTCTGGGATTTTAAAGCTACACAGTAAACGCATGCCGAACACATGCCACCACCATGTTGGCTGGTGGTGGCATGTGTTCGGACTGTTTTGAAAGAGAGAGTGGGAATTATAGAAGCCAGTTCAGAAGAACAGTGCCCATGGAAATATCTGTAGAAAAGGCATGCAGCAGCAACAGTACATCTATGAGACAGAGAGTGAAGAGACTCTGTTAGAGATGAGTCATTAATTAACCTAATTGCCCTCTTCTAAATGGAATCTAGAAGCCTGAGAGAGGTTTTGGGGGCACCGCCCCAGATGTGGGAACGATATTCCATGGTATGGTGGATTTGCAATTTGTACAGAGTGAACAGCTGTTTGGAAGAAAAGTAAAGCCAAGAGCAAAAGAGAAAACCAAATTTTTTAGATACAGAGGAAGCAATATTTGTAATGTGCTTGTGCCAAGAGAGATTGGAAGTCAGGGTAATCCCCAAAACAGATATATCATCTTGCCTAGAAATCAGAGTATCACCAAAGATAAGCATAGGAGCAGAAGAATCCTTTTTGCGAGATATATAAGGCAGGACTGAGTTTTAGAAGGATTGAAATCAACTAAGTTGTCTTTGCCCCATGAGAATTACCTGGAGATTGGCATTTAAGGAATTGGTAGCAGATATTCAAGAAGTTGAAGCTGATTGAGCAGGGCAAGGTTTCTCAAGCTGGAAAGTGGAATGCAATGTGCTATCATCAGAAAAACTATGGATAGGATTTCCGGTCAATGGAAGAAGGTCATTAATATAGAAGAGGAAAAGAGTGGGGGACAGAACTGAACCTTGTGGAAGGCCAGCATTAGTGGAGAAGACAGAGAGCCATCTACCATCACTCTCATTGAGCGGTCAGAGAGAAAACTGGATAACCAATTACAAAGAAGAGTTGGCAAACAATAACATGGAAGCTTATTTAGAAGACATTTATGCCAAACATGGTTGAAAGCCTTTGAGATATCAAGAGCAACTGCTTGTGTTTCACCAAACTTTGTGGGTGGTGGGGGGTGACAAAATCGCAAGCGTGGATGTTTCTCGCTAATCCTTGTTCAGTATGTGTTATGCGCTTGTCATGGAAGGTTTGGTCATTTGCTTTTAATTTACTGTATATGCTTATAAATTGAATAAATTTATCAATTTATAAATTGATATGCTTACAAAAGTGATAAATCTACCATTTTGCAGTGTAAAACAGACTTTTTCTAGTGTGTTAATGGAAGAAAGTGACTTTATTGTGGACAAGTTCTTTCTAACCCGTACAAAAATATGGCTACGAATAACAAGGGAAATGTGAAAAGATCAAAAAAGGTGATGACATTAGCGAATAAAATTGAGTTATTAGATAAAATTTCTAATGGTGAAAGTGTCTCCTCAGTGGCAAAACATTATAAAATCAATGAGTCAACGTTACGATCAGTCGAGAAATCGGAAGAAAAATCCGCTGTAGTGTCCGTGAAAACGCGTTAATTGCTTCAAAAATTTGCTCCGTAACTCGTGATGTTAAATTAGAAAAAATGGAAAAGGCTTTAAATCTGTGGATAGAAGACCAAACTCAAAATAAAATTCCGTTAATTTCACTCATCATTCGTGAAAAGGCAAAACTCCTTTATCAACACTTTAGCGAAACTGGTGATAGTACTGGCGGGATAAGTTTTTTTTAGCTAGCAAAGGCACTGCTTTGAAACATTTGTTTGAAATTTCTAATAAATATTACATTTAATATTAAATTGTTTCTTATTTTCATTTTAATGCCATATGCTTGCATTTCACTATGTACTGTCTATGTACATAGTCATATTATGAAGGTACATATAATACATACATAGACAAAATTTTAGACTAGTTTTTCTTATATATTTCATACTTTGGAACGGAACCCCTTTATTACTATGGGAGCCATAGCTCAGTATTCGCATTTTTGGTATTCGCGGTATTTCTCAGGAGCGTAACCCCCGCGAATAGCAGGGGTTTACTGTACTTGTATAATCATTTTATTCTTTATATAGAGGCACTAAATAAATATCAATTATAGATCACCACAAAATTAAAAAGATACCTACAATGGATTCTGTGCACCTTTTTATAATGAAATAAATATGTAAATTTCAAAAAAAAAAAAAAAAAGTTTAAGTAATTTAAACCCAAATTACATGGCATCCCTGGAATGTTGTTGCAGCACCCTGGTTGAAAACCACTGCAGTAACCTCTTATGCAGGACTGATTCAAATAAAGTGTCAAAATTGTTTCCTACATCCAGTTTATGAGTGACTGCCAAATAGCTAACCAGGTTGGTTAAACATGATTTTCCTTTTGCAAAACCTTGTGCTTTCTTTTAGAATTCAATTTCTATCTAAATGACTGTATTATACTCTTGATCATTGCCTTGATTTCCCATACTGCTGAAGTCCATGACTGGTTGGATAGTTACTTCACCCTTAGAACCTCTTTATATACTGGCAATCTGTTGGCGCTTCTTCATTCCAAAGGAATCTCTCCTGAATCCATTGATGCCATTGTAATTAATCTTAATAGTTCACTGTGTTGTCTTACTGCCACTCTCAGTACTGGGTATATGGCATGAACTGAGAGCCTTACTTGCCTTTAGGCTCCAACATTTTTCTAATAGGCAATCTGCTGTGTTAAACTGGCTAACTTATTATTCATTCATCTCATTGTGCTATAATTTTTTAATGGTATACATGTATGTATTCATGATTTCTGTGACTTGTTTTAAAAATTATTCTATAATTCTAATGTATTTTCTGCTTGTGTGCTTCCTCCGTAGTTGATAGAGGCCATCTATCACCCTAAGCTATCCATCTCATTTCTTTGCCTTTGACAACTGCTAACTCTGCTGGCATCCAACTTCGCGATTACTCACTGCTGTTGGTTCCTGTACTTGTAAGCCCCATTGTGTTACATGGTTCGTGGATGAAGATCAGGTCAAGAATAAGGTTTCCCTTAGTACTTTCCCTAATATGTCGATACAGATAATCATCTAGTTGATATAAAAATCTTGTTTCTCATGGTAAATTCACCTCCCACTTGCTCCAGTCAATAAGGAGCATATTGAAATAACCCATAATAAGACATTCACACTTGCTTGCTCATTCCATTTGTATGTAGAGGCTCTCATCAGCATCTTCATAAGCTTCTAGTCTGTAGATTACTCCCACTTTCGTTATACCTTTTCTTCACACTGCAGGTAGCATGCTTAACTTGTGAATCTGTGAAAAGTTTTGTCCCATTCAGGTTGCATTTCTTAAGTATGATCCCCCTTCTATCCTTCCTATCATCCTTTCTGGGTGACATTGTGTTTCCATTAGCCCTATTATATCAGCATTAGTTGTCCTAACCAGGAGACTGAATTCATTTATTTTATTGCTAACACTTATGATACTGTAGACGAGCTTCCCATGCTGTCCTCAGCAGTGTTTCACATTGACAATATCAGCTTTTTTTGGCAACAACAGCTGAACTCTGCAGGTGTGTTCAAGTGTTGCTTTGACCTGAATCATCAGATAAATGCATATGTGTTACCTTTGGCCCTCCCTAATTAGCAGTTTCCTTGAACCCCTTTTTTATTTGCAGGTATACATTTTGAAGAATACAAATGGGTTATTATTAGTATTCTAGAAGTCTATTAGTCTAGTGCACTTGAAAATGAAACTTAGTGGAACCTTTGTGTGGTGTGATAGTAATAGCAATAGAGGCATGTGATGGAAGAAAGCAAGCGTATAAGCTTATGTAGCATCAGTCAAAAATGTAGAGTGATTCACTCAAAATGAGAGTCACTGGTTAATCTAATCTTTATTTGTAAATATTAATGCAACGGTTTCTTAGTGGCACTATTCCCTTAACTTTGCAATTCATGGATTTGCCGTTTGTGGATACTTTCACAAATGTAATCTATGAGTGGGATGTAGCCTTGCAGCACCTGAAACCATTGTTATAGTCTATGGGAAAGGTGAAATGATGTTGTGTCGCTATGCTAAATAGTTCATATAAATTTTGAATCTGCTGAGATGCATTAGAATAAGTAATAATAATTTAGATAAAGGTTTTATGAAATTAGCCATTATGAAATATGATAAGCAGACATTGGGTCAAATGTATGACATCTTTAATTTTTTGGGCATTCATTTGAAAGTGCACAGTATCGACTGAATGAATGATATTTCCAATGCAGGAAAAGCATCAAGGTGATGATTGAGAGCAGCCTAATGACCTCAGGACATTGGATTCATTTACAGTAAATGCAAACTCATGCTTTAATTTGAACAGGATGACATCATTATTTGGAGATGGAAAATAACTGTGGATTATTAAACAATATCAAGCTGAAGGGGAAATGTTTTATTATTTGGATTAAATGTGGGGTTAATGCTGGTCACCCCTCCCATTCACCCAATAAAAAAGTGTGGCAAGACTCAGCTGTTGCAAATGGTAGAAATGCATTTTTTATAAGGATCGTCCACCAGTTTTGAAAGCTCATTCATAAAAAAATAAGAGATAAACACTTTCACATGCTGACATCTCATCTTTTGACATTTTGAAATAAACAATTTCAAATAAAAAGGAATCAATCAATTATATAAACTGGTAGGTTGCCATTTTAATTTGGGTAATCATTGATCTGTTATTTTATATCAAAATATAGTTTGATCACTTTTCATGGTTCACCTCATATAATTAGTCAGTCTGATAATAAATTTTAAAATAGTCTTTAATGCATAATTTAAATAAAAATGTGTATATTATTTTGCTGTTAATGTGAATATTTTGGTATTTTTAGGCATCGGGTTTTTGTTATGTAAATGACATCGTGATAGCAGTCCTAGAGCTTCTCAAGTAAGTTTCTATTAAACTTATTATTAAATTACTATTTCTAAATTGATATAGAATTTGTGTGATTTGTAATTAAAAACAAATCACATAAATTGTTTGTTTGATTGTTTTTTACTTAATTTTAAAAGTATATTTTATTATTAATCAACGAATTATTAAAAATAATTTGTTGACTAATTGCATATTATTGGAGCAGCTTGATTATGGTTTTTTTTTTTTTGGTTTTTTTTTATTCTCCCTCTCCCACTTACCACAGAACTGGCATAAAATTTTTATTAAAGCCAAAAATGTCCAACTATTATTATAGGATAGTTAAATTTTATCTTGAAAAGTGCAATCCTGTCTTTTTTACAGATACCATCCAAGAGTCTTATATGTTGACATTGATATCCACCATGGAGATGGTGTACAAGAAGCTTTTTATTTAACAGACAGAGTAATGACTGTGTCATTCCACAAATATGGGAATTATTTTTTCCCAGGAACAGGTCAGTTGAAGTATCTTTATTGTATAATATTACATTTATTATATATTTATCATAAGATACAGGAATACCTCACATAGCACGGTTAATTCGTGCCAAAAAAAATACCGCGCTATGTGAAACCACGCTGATCGAGGTATTATTAGTATGTATTTTAATGTAATGCATTCCGACAATTTGATTATATGGGTCAAGTTGCAAAAATATATAGGTGTTTGTTTACTATAAATTGATGCACACAAAGTTCTTGCAAAAAAGGAAACTAAAATGATAAAAATGAAAAATACTAGTAAGTACAGTAGAAATGATTTTTATTGCAGTATGTACATAACACAAGAATATAAGTGAAGTATGTACTGTATTTTTATTTTGAAAAGTAACTGATCAGCTTAGTTTGCACAGTTTTCTTCTTTTTATGTGCATACATCTCTATAACATCGAATGTCATTTTGCAACGCCTGCCTTACTTTCATATCTGGTTCGATGTTTGGATCTAGAAGAACATTCAGCGCATTAACATAACATTTCTTCTCTCCACTCATATTTGCATATAAAGGTGTAACGTTTTTAAAAAATAATCTTTAATAAAAATATACATAGCGAAAAATATTTGTACAGCTTACGTACAATCAACGACCTCACCGATCGGAATCTAGAGTGTTTACTAATGTATGAATGCTAGCAGAGTTCGTATATAATGGGAGTTGCAACAAAACAATCAGCATGTCCTTGAATCCATAACGCATTGGCCTACGTGCTGGCATTATAATACATACATACATATCAAATGTATTGGTGTGCAGTTAATTTTTTTTCAATTTGTAAACCACGCTATAGCGAAACCCGCGCTGTTCGAAACCGCACTATGCGTGGTATTCCTGTATATTACTTGTAGTTGGAATTATCTGTCTACTTCATTCACCACACAGGTTGATAGACATACTGTTTGGTGGCTAGATAATTGATAATTTGCACTTAGATAATTTGCATTTATCCGGATTCCTCCTTGAATGCTGCATTATGGCCTGTGTTAGTATTGCCATAACCAGCATGACTTGCCACATTGGCTCTTTAAGTGCTGTTGCATAAAAGAGCAAAAAGTGGAACTAGGTATTACTGAGTAAAATAAGATGAACATTATCATGAACCATTCTGACTAACCAGGCTTAAATTGTATTAGCATTAGCAAAGGCACATGATGCAAGAAAGCAAGCTTATATAGCATCAGCAAAAAAAAAAAAAAAATCCTTATTTTTCACCCATCCACTTGCTCCAAATGTTTGTCAAGTTCTGCCTTGAATCTATTTAAGCTATCAACTTCAATAACGACAGATGGAAGTTTGTTTCAGCAATCAACCACTCACTGGCTAAAGGCAAACTTCCGCACATCTATCGTACAACCGTCTTTTCTCAATTTGAATTTATGCCCTCTCAGGTGATTATTCGGAGCAAGAGGAAGAATCCCATCAGCATTGAGCATGCTCAAACCATTCAAGGCATTATACACCTCAATCAGGTCACCTCGCAGGTGCCTATTCTACAGACACTGTAACTTTCAAAACTTAAGCCTTTCTTTGTAAGAGCAACCCTTTGTTCCATTCACTAATCTTGTTGCCCTTCTCAGTACTCATTCCAACAGCTCTACATCCTTCTTAAAATGAGGCCTCCAGACCTGTATACAGTATTCAAGGTGTGGCCTGACCATTGCCTTATACAGAGGGACAATCACCTCCTTTTCCCTGAGCTACCAAGACACCATGAGCTACTCTTGCAGCTCAACTTTCTTGCAGACCATCTGCACTGCTCAGAAAACTTCATATCTGCCTGCACAATTACCCCAGGTCCTTTTCATTCTCTACCACTGTCAGTGTGGTAACACAGTTGATACGTTACTCTGTGATTACTGCTTACCATATGTAGTACTTTACATTTGCCAATGTTAAACTTCATTTGCCACCTCTCAGCCCATCTGCTCAACTTTTCTAGATCCTGTTGCAGCAGTGTACTGTCATCAGTGTCATTAACAACCCTGCCAACCTTCGTATCATCTGCAAACTTGGACATTAAGCCTGAATTTATAAATTTATAAATACAGAAAACAACAATGGACCCAACACTGAACCCTGAGGGACTCCACTAATAACATTAGTCCATGAAGAATAGTGTCCATTGATTACCACTCTGTCTTTCCCACTCAACCATCCCTTTATCCATAGCAGAAATTTGCCTCCAATGCCACACTGCTCCAATTTGTGCAGCAGTCTTCCATGTGCAACAGTATCAAAAGCCTTTCTAAGATCCAAGTATAGAATAACAAAGTTATTTCCTGCATCCAGTTCTTTTGTGACTGCATCATAGTATCGATCAAATTGGTCAAGCAAGACTTCACCTTAACAAAACCATGCTGTGTCCGAGCTATAACTGAAGTCTTATCTAGATGAACCTGCAGTGCTTCTTTAACCAGTGCCGCCATCAATTTTCCAGGAACAGAAGTTAAACTCACAGGTCTATAATTACTTGTGTCAGCCTTTGATCCTCCTTTGTGAATTGGGGTCACATTTGCACATCTCCAGTCCATGGGTACCTCTCCTGAGTCCAAGGAAGCTGTCATAATTATGGCTAAGGGTTTGCTTACTTCCTTTGCTGCCTCCTTTAATATAACTTGATGGATCCCATCCACCCCAGGTGCCTTTCTTGTGTTTATCTTCAACAATTTCTCCTCCAATTTACTCTCAGAGATTACAAAATTCTCTAGCTTACTGCCAGAGTTGAATACACCTCTGGCATTCCCCTCGCTGAATAACTCCTCATGTGTGAATGTCGATGCAAAATATTCATTCAGTTTGTTAGCTACCTGAGCAGGATCATCAACAGTTGAACCATCAATATCAAATGGACCAATCTGATTCATCTCCTTCCTTCTAGAGTTTACATAAGTAAAGACCTCTTTGCTGTTTTTCTTTGCATCCTTTGCCAAAGATTTCTCGTAATCTGCCTTCACCTGCCTAACCTCCTTTGTAACTTGGTTACAGACCAGCTTATATCTATCATAGGCTTCTGTGTCACATATTAATTTATATGTATCCCATGCATTTTTCTTCTCTGTCACATGTCTAATTAGTTCATCTGACATCCATTTAGGCCTAAATCTTGAACCATATTTCTTTGTTGGTATGAAAAGACCAGTGGCTTCCAAGATTAATTCTTTAAATGTTTCCCATTTTGAATTTGCTGTTGGTAACATCATCAGTTGGTTCCACCGTATAGAATTTAAATACTGTCCAAGACCACCGTAGTCACCTTTACGAAAGCAAAAACTCTTCCCTTTACCCTTGATGGTAGTTACCTCTTTGAGTAAATCCCACTTCAGCACACTGTGATCACTGCTACCTATTGTTTCCTTTATCTGCAGATTCTTGATGCATGAAGAATCACTACTGATAATCAGATCAAGAGAATTACTCCCTCTAGTTGCCTCCCAAACATGCTACTGTAGAAAACAATTATCTAATAAATCCACAAAAGCCTTGCTAGTGTGTGAGTGACCAACCCACAAATTCCAGTCAATATCCGGGAAATTAAAATTCCCCCATTATAAGACACTCTAATTTACTGGCCCACTTTATTTCTCTGCACAATTACTCATTATACTCATTGGATTCATTAGGCCTATAACACACACACCTACTCTCATTTTTCCTTTCCCAGTGCTTATGTCACACCAAACAGACTCGACATTGCATTGTCCACCAACATCAATTGGATGCACCTCCTTAAAATTTGTGTTTCTTAACTAACAGCATAACCCCTCCTCCCCTCCTGTCCTGTCTATCCTTTCTGTACACATTGTACTCCCCAAATTCCAGTTCTACATTTCTTATGTCTGTGTGGCACCATATCTCTGATATCCCAACAATATCTGCCTTTGATGTCTTGACTAGCACTTCAAGCTCATCGAATTTATTAACTATACTCCTAGCATTGGTGTTCATGCAAGTATACATGCACCTGTTTCTACTCTTTGTTACCCTAACACAGCCCATGTATTTACTTGTTCCACTATGACTCCCAGCAGTCCTGGAAATTCCCATTGCCTTGCTTTCCAGGCTGCTGCCCAATTGCATTTCAATAGAAGTGCAAGTAGTGCAAGAATCACTTTTACCTCTGCCAGCAGCTACTGTTAATCTATTAGTCTGTGTATCCCCCCAAGCTAGCAGTTTTCCGACCCACCTAACTCTGCCTCGATAGCATCAGCAAATATTCTTGTACCCTTTCTATTTAAGTCTATCTCATCCCTGTAGAAGCAGTCTCTCCTGTTAACAAGCACAGACCAGGGTGAGAAAAATTCTACCCCTTGAGCCTTCACAGTCTCTCCAGGGCCGAATTGATCGACAAGGCTCTCATCATATACTCCCTCCTATCGTGTCTGGGCAGAATTGCAGATGCTTTCGAATTCAACCCTAACGCATGGCTTTTTTTCAGCATTGTCTTGTACTTGTAATAGAAACAGAGTAGTTGATTTGGTTTGTGAGCTGGCATCGTGATTCCAAAGGAACATACTCAAGAATTACTTAAATGGAACAAATACATCTGTGAGATACCTTTTTGTTTTGATTATATAAAATTAATTTTTAGCTTTTTAACTGAAATTTAATGTTTTCTACTCAATTACAAAATATCAAGCAAAAATAAGAAAGAAATTAATAATGATTTTATCATATTTCTTAAACTTTTCAAGGTCATTCATTCTCCAAGTTGAAATACGAATACTTTCACATGATGTCTGGCAGGTGCCACACGAATGGTTGTTTTTGTCAGCTATTTGCATTTAGAGTTTCACCAAAACTCTAATTTTTCAGCTATTTACCATAGAGTTTTGGTTTAGAGTTTTGGTGAAACCAAAACTCTATGTAAAATTTAGACAGCTTTTGCTGGCATCTCAGACTTTATATAAGAATGTAAGTTGAATACAAGAAAGATAGACATTGCCACTTGCCTTGTGTCTGTTAAATGACAAACAAACAAAAAAAAAATTTATGCCACATAACTCATAGTATATTGAAATGGAAGTAGAAAATACTATATAATCATTTTGAGAAATTGGTGAGGAAAGGTATATGGGAGGATTAGATTTCATATCCAAATTTAAAGTGATGTCGGTTAGATATCATATTAGCAGCAGAAGGTTCAAGAAGAAATGATAATTAAAGGTTGAGAGAGTTGAAGGCCCCTTTACATTCTTGTGTGCTAGTGTAAAGACAATAGGAAAAAGATATTTATACTGAACAACTAGAATTAATGGAATAAGGTAAAAATTTACGAACTAAAGACTCCTGTGATAGCCACTCAAGTGCACCCTGCTGATATGAAGTACAAAGCTTACTTCATGAGAGGGCCTGGTATCAGGCTTAAAAGGCACAGTCCTGACCAACCTACATGAGTTGTACAAGTAAAATGATTTTTACAGCCCTCAAGAACAGAGGCTATTGTTTATTGGCTGAGGGTGTGGGCTCAGGTTGGTCTCTTGTAGGTATATTCCTGGGGCCTACTTAAAAGAGTTGCATCCTGGGCTTGGAATTGTGCTTATTTGCGTGGAGAGTAACACCAGTACCGTGGAGAGTATTACTGGCTAATAATAGTAGTAGCTGCCCCCCCCCCCCTTCATAATTATCATCCTTCCAGATAGTAACTAATCAGTGTCTCTTTTTTGTTTGGTGATGGTTCAAAGGCTGGCCTCTTGAAAGGTGCAATCCTTGCATGTTTTGAGGGCTTTAATCCTAGCTTTCCTGCTGTGGACAAGCACAATCATCCTCTCCAGTTACCCCCCCCCCCTACCCTAACATTAGCACAACTCTTAAGCTCAGGCTTCAACTTTTTCAACTAGATCACAGGACTGTACCACTAATGGCCAATCAGAACACCCATACCCTGATTCAATGAACACAGTACCAGCAAGTCTTTTGTTTCTTGAGAACTGTAGAAATCACTTTACTTTTAAGCCTCATGCATGCAAGATTGTGCTTTGTAAGCCTGACATCAGGCCCACCAGGTAAGCTTTGTACTTCATGATTGTATTTATCACTAAGATGCATCCACCTGGAATTCACATTAGCTCTAAAATTTATGAATTGTCAGCTTATATATTTAATTGTAGTGGTTTAATATAATTTTTCCTCCATTTCCTTTTGTCTTTATGCTAGCCCAGAAGAAGGCAAGTGGCCTTTGAAATGTCAGTGTAACACTTGCTTCCCTATCCCTTAATTAATACAGAGTATTCTGAAAGATACTCCAATGAATGATTCACCAACTGAAAGATATTCATGCAGTAGTAGATGGTAGCATACAAACCTCCTTTACAAAACTGAAACATTATTGTGAGAATAGGATACGTGATATTAATCTTAAACCACTTCCAGATGATAACGGATATCTCCAAGTTTTTATTCACCAACTGATAGATATTCATGCAGTAGCAGATGGTAGCATAATCACAAAACCTGTAATCATAGTAGAATTTGGGCTTTTGTACAATTAGTTGTCACAAAGCATACAAACCTTTTTTCTTTGGAAAAGCTGCTATTTTAGAATTTAATTATGCACAACTGCAGAATGACAGTAATGGCAACTTGATTTTCTCCACCACATTACCAAAAGAACAACTTGCTTCCTGGGAATTGATGTGAAAGAGGAGGACCAATTTTGTGGCTTCCCCAATCCCCTAATCTGACTCTTTTTAGATTTTACTCTGGGTATTCATGAAAAACTAGGTGTATATTCCACCTGTGCCAGGAACCATTGCAGAGCTTAAACAGTGCATGTGGGAAGCAGTTGGTCACATTGACATTTATATGTTGTGCCAAACATGGATAGAATTAAATTATTGTAGGACATCTGCAGATAACTAAAGATGCCCACATCAAACACCTAATTAAAACTTGAAGATATCTTCTATCACCTGAACATAGTTGCAAGTTTTGTATCATGTACCCTGCTCACAGTGTTTTTGTGAAAGAGGTTTGTGGACACCCAGTATTACTATTATTATTATTTAACCCATAGTTAATAAACCTTTGTTTCCATGCGTGTGTGTGTGCACGCACTTATACTCATTTCTTTTTAGAAAATCCTAATTGATTTAAAACCTTTAAAACAGGCTTCTTCCCTGCCTCTGCACAATGAGCTGCTTCTACTTAAAAATACCCTTAGAATTACTCTGTATAAGATGTTATGTGGGTTGCTGTGGAAATTGGGGTTCCTAAAATTAAATTAAAAATATAAGAACACAAAATATTATTGGATTTTTTTTTTTTGTTACTCCAGCTGAAGATGTACAGAGGTGACATGCTAGCAGCATGTCACTAGCTCAGCTACAGTGATAAGGGCTTGCTGCAGTTACATTTCACAAGTTCAACGCAGGATTTTCAAAGTATTGTGCTACATAATTCTGTTAAGAAGTGAAAGGGGAAATTTAAGAATTTTCCTAGTGTCCACATTCACACAGAAATAAGATTCATAACTTAGTAACTAACTGAGAACCAAAGACATTTTATTGAACAGTAAACTGAAGCAAGACTGCAGAATATTATCAGAAACAGAATCTAATGATGGTAATAGACACTATTTTTGCTCATAGTGGGTATCACGTAATGTATTTCTGCAGTCACACCATTGGATCTGGTACAGTGAAAATACCACTATGTAGTTGTATCCCCAAAAATCCTCCCTATATGTACAAAGGAAGGTTATTCCAAAGAACAGAAATATAAGGAATGAATGAGGAAAAGGAAATTGTAGTTTGACTTTAGAATTGAATTGGGAATGGATATTGACAGTTAACTTGACTAGTTCGTTTGCATAGTTTGTTAATTGGAGAGATTTTTCGGAGAACACAACGCCAGTCATGGAAACAGTATTCCATGGTAAGAAAGATTTATGATTTGTACAGATTCAGTAGCTGTTAAGAAGAAAAATTATTCATTTAATTCACACTCAATCAATCTGCAAAAATGAATTGTACCTCTACTTTTATCTTTGAGGCTTATTCTTATACAGAGGTTATTTTTTTTAATTGTAATACTTGTTCAGATTCAGTCATTTTCCATGTAGGAGAGTAAAGCAAAGGCAAAGGTGTGTAAAACTAATACCCCATGTGCTCGGTTGACGATAACAGATTCGTCTGGGGAGATTTGATGGTGCTCCTCCCAAAAATGTTCTGCCACAGCAGACTTCCCATAATCCGCGGTCTTTATCACATTCATATGCTCCCCCAGATGTTATCGTTGACCGGTCACATAGATTTTGGGACTGCAAATGGCTCAAGAGCTTGCGGATTTGTTCCTCTGAGAGCAATACCATTAATAGAGACAGGGGAATCTGCATTCATTCCCTCTTCGAGGCAGTGGTTCTTGGACGGGATGAGCAGTTCCGCCTGGCAAGCTCCCAAGCCATTTCCGGTTCCAGTGCACATGGGGAGATACTGCCCATGCTCCTGTAGAAACACGTGCTGAGAACTGTGAGCCTGCTGATATTTAAGGATGTACAATAAACCTCACTGTTGAAAAAGGAGGCGGATGCCTCTGAAAGCTGCTGTGTTTTAGCACTTTTATCATCCTGTGTTTTATCTACATTGTTTTATTGTAAATTATTCTTTGCAGTTTAAATTTCATATTTTATTGTACAGACAGTTACCTTTTTATTAGTTTTATCCAGTGGAATTATATCATTCTATTTATTTCATTTGTTTACATCATTATTATTTTAATATAGCACAACACTATTTATATTTTTAATAACGGTTGGTGTAGGATTGTGCAGTTATTATAGGGTGTTAGTTTCATGCACTGATTTCCTTTACATTTTCAAAAAAGGCACTATGATGTATGGTAAAAAATCAGTCATGCATAAAAAATTAAACTCTTTCCCCCCGATATAATGCTTTTCCCCCTAAATCACTTTTATGACTGGTATTGGAGTGTGGAGTTAATTTTTATTTAAGTTTTATTGGGATGGAGAGGTGGAGGATTTTAAAATTTTGTGTGATGGGGTAGGTAAGCTGGCCATGATCTGGTGGTTAGCATGTGCAACTGCAAGTAAGGTAGTTCCAAGTTTTAGCGCATATTCTAACCTGAAAATTGCATGGCCTGTTGTGAACTGTGGCACCAAAAAAATTCACCCCTTAATTCATTTCAGCATGAATAGAAGTACAATTGTAGATGCACCACTAAAATAACTTTGAAAATTGTAGGTGGTGCACCTGTAAACCATTGTCAGATTTGAGGCTTATGGATAGCCAAAATTCTCTGTAATTCAGATCCAGAAATTGTTTAAGTTGAATCAAGTGATAACATAAATAGATATATAGGATGTTATTACATTAAAAATAAATACAAAAGAGTAATATTATAAGGTTTTTTTAATATTTCTTTTAAAAATTCTGATTAATTTTTGGAAATTATTTCATTGTAATGTTGAAAAGCCAAATTAGAATAAGGACAAATTAATATTTAAGAGCATTTATATACAACATTTTGATTTCTACAAAATTTTAAAAATAGCATTCATGAAGTCCCTCCACACAGTTGGCTGCAAGTGGGAAAACTCTCCCACTGTGCCCACACATTTTCAGAAAATTCAGTTCTCAAAAGGTTAATTGAAATTATCGCTACAGCTAATATTTAAAATGTGGTTACTTTGTTTTCAGGGGACATGTATGAAATAGGTGCTGAAAGTGGTCGTCATTATTCTGTTAATGTACCTCTGAAAGAAGGAATAGATGACCATAGTAAGTAATTATTTCCTACTTTTAGACACCAGAAATTACAGTTTTACATGCTGTATGTGTGTGGGGTATACCTTCACATACCAGGAGTATTATTATTTGAGAAGGTTGTTTCCTTTCATATATTTCATTATTTGAAAATAAAATAAAATTAATTACAAATGTTTGTATGCATGTAATCCATATTTATAATATGTTAAATACTTTTCTTTTATTTGTGTACTCTCATTATAATTATGTGTACTGCTGTTCACCCATATTTATAACTTAATATTATACATTGTTGGTCCACCACAAGTTAAAGTATTTCTGCTTTCAAGGAAAGAATTGGTTCAACTTGAAAAACCATAGTATTGGATCCTGAATTGGATGAACAACCGAATAATGCATTGCCTATCCATTAAATATAATATAATATAATGTAATATAATATAATGAAATATGATATAATAGAACCAAAAGTTTGAGCAAAATTTTATGAAAAATTAAAACTTGCAGAAAAAATTGAATGAAAACACTTTATTAAAAAAATTTATCGTCTTCCCAGCAATAACCTTTTCCCAATGAACTAAGTTTATAAATACTACTCCTATAAAACTTGCAATTTTTTATAAATGAAAAAATTATTCAGTTCAGTTTCCACTGTCTCTTGGTTTTTAAATTTTAGTTGCATGTGGGGGTCGTTCAGCAATAAGGAAAAGCGTAATGGTGAAATGTCCATGAAATACGAGGGTGGGATAGAATTTCCCATAACAGATTGGAGCTTGTCTCAGATCACTCGAACCATGTGAAGCTTTGCATTGTCTTGAAGGAACACAGTCTCTTTGATGTTAACTGGTGCTGGCTGTTTTTGAAGCAGTGCATCATGAATCTACTGTAGTTGTGCTAGGCAGATGTTCCTTCTGATTGTTTTGGGTAGAAGATTAGAAGCTTAAAATCTTCTGTTGACTTCAAAATGTACAGCACAGATCCACAGGATGATAACCAGTAATATGATTGTTTGGTGTTGCTGTACATAATTTATTTTACAGCACACATCAAGATCCAGTCCAAAAATGGCCCATTATTGTGTCAAAAAGGAAGCAACAAGCAAATTGATAGTCTCTGAAGTTTGTCAGTTGTGAGTTTATGTGGAATGCATTTTCTCAGTTTGTGCACCTTTCCCAGTCAGTGAAAATGCAAATGAATAGTTTCATCACTTTCACATTGGTCTTTCTGCAAGCACTTAGCATGTTTGGCTATAATTTGACTTACTGGCACCTTGACTCATTGTTATCAGTGGCAGAGAGTTTCTCCTTATGGGGTGTGTCATAAAATGACTCATCACCTGATTTAAATGTTTTTTAGCCATTTTTGGCTGCATATACTCACTGCATCTTCTCTGAATGCCATGTGTATCTTATCAGCTGTTTATGTAGTATTTGTGCCCAGTTTATCTCATAAAGTAAACATGCTTGAAAAACTGTAATTGGAGCAACCATTTCTTCATCACTTTTCACAATTTTACTAAACTGCATTTCATGCTTGCCAGGTGTCACTTGTACTTTCAAAGTGCATTGAACGACAGTCTCTGCCATCTACAATGGTTTCCGCATAATTTTTGCCGAAATGTTAACCTCAAAAAACTGCTAATTTAATTTGGTCACCTGTATAATAACAATGTATAATATAATTATTATATTATACATTGTTATCCCTTTGGGATAGCAATGCTATCCCTTCTTCAGGTCAGATGAGTTACAGTAGAATGTTAATATTAATAAACATTCAATTTAAGATTTATATCTGAATTGAATAAAAAAAATCTCTCACACACACACACATGTTAAAAAGTAATGATTTAATTTTAGTTTCTTTTATTTACAGATGTAGTTCTTAGATGTAATTAGTCTAAGCTTTTATTCTTCTAGGTTATTTTCAAGTTTTTAAACCAGTCATTCAATCAGTGATAGAATTCTATCAGCCCACATGTATTGTATTACAGGTGAGTGCCATGTGTAAAATTTTTATATAGATTATATTAATTTTTGTGGTATAAATTAAGTGTGAGAAGATATTTTGAACCGAAGTTGTTCATTAAAAACTTAAAGTATATTTTATTTTATTTTGTGAAATACTTTCAAACTCTTATGTTACTAAATTATTAACACAAAAGCTGTAGTTTTCACAACTACACACATTGATAGAGATCAATGTGAGTAATGTGAATATTCCAGGAAATAACTTTCTTGAAATTAATTAGAGCTTAGTATGAAGCACACTAATGAAGTAGTAACACTTCATTAAAATTTAATTAGTAATTTATTACCACAAATTAATAATTTTGGTTAAGGCATTGTTATAGGCAGAATGATGCAAATAGTCTTGGGTAGCATGAGCCGAGAGAGAACCCATTTCACTTGGATATTTGTTCAGCTCTTCTTTGAAAATGCTGGGTAGCAATTTTTTTCGACAACTATCCACTCTTTTTTGTAAAAGAGAATTTTATCCTGGTTACTGCTCCCTTTGTATCCTGTTGTTTACTCAAAACTCTTAAAAAGCCATAAATACTTCACTGAGGGCCCCTGCATAGATATCTAGTTTCCAAACTTTGCAACTTACAAAACTGGAGTCAGTGATGCTAAAATTATTGATTTTCTTCTAATTTATTTACAAATATAATTTTTAGATATTAGTCTGTCTTGCTGTTCTAAGTTACTTTCAAAATGTTTATGTAGGAGCACTTTTTTTTATGAAAATACTCTTATTGTCAAATTAAATAAAATGTACTGATCTGAATTTTTAGTAGTAAGAGTTCTCACATTATTATTTAAAGAATAGCATTCTCATTTTCCAGAAATGTTGGTGTGAGGGGAAGAAGAAATTTAAAAAAAAAAAAAAAAAAAAGTAGTAGTTTTATATGGGTAGTTCATATATATTTTCTACTTGGGTAAGTAACATAATGCAGTCTTTTAAAAAGAAGAAATGGCATATGAACTTTAGATTTTTCACATCTGCTTAGCTGAGATTGCATTCTACTAATTATCAGTGTAGCAACTTTCAGTTAGGGATTTGTGAAGTTATGATATAGGCACTTCTCCAAGCAGTGTAGACAGGTAGCAAGGAAGGTCCATGATTGTCTAACAATGATTTATCAAACAGTTGCTTGTATAGGTAAGGAAATCTTAATCCCACTGTGCAAGCCAATTGTAAGATCGCACTTAAAACGATGCATTTTTTATACGGTGGTCTCCAAATATGGAGACCACCATATAAAAAAAAATAATAATAATAAAAAAGCGAACATTTTGGTCCAAAGTTGGGTAACCCTCTTGGTGAGATCTACAAGAGGATCAAAAAAACTTCATTTTGGAAAAACTTCAAATACAGAGGTTACAGAGCTTAGCAACCAGGCACCTTAGAGGAGACCTGACTGAAATCTGTAAGACTCTAAAGGGGATAATAAAATGAATGAAGCAAAGATTCCAGAACTAGGAGGTGCAAATTCAGGTTATGGGAAAAGAGATTTAGACTGGATTCATAGGAAGTTTTCTTTTACCCAGTGATTGATAATTACTGGGAAAAGTTACCTCCATGTGTGGTTGAGGCTGACAGCTTGGGGGAAGTTCAGAAGTCAGCTAGATAGTTACCTATGCTACTGCAGGAAAAGTCTGTGGCTTCCTTGTTAATTTTATTAATTATCTTTTAACAGTGTTCTTATACTATTTAAAAATATGACCATATTCAAATTTAAAGTAGGCGCCTCCGTAGCCAGGTGGGAAGGAGCAGCAGTGCATAGCACATGCTTCTTGATTAGATCGGGGTTCGAGCCCATCACCACCAAATACGGAGGATGTGGAAAGGTCAGGGAATGACCACCGCATATCCCGGAGCAATATGGCCTTAGTTGCTAATGCTCCAAATAACAAACAAACAAAGAAATTTAAAGTTCTTTTCATATGTTTATATATTTAAATTGTATATTACGTTATCAGGAGGAAGTAATACTTTTCTTACTTCATCAGAATATAGGATAACCAGAATTCTTTGTCATTATTGCTGTTGGAAAAGAATCAAAGCAGATAAGTTCCAATGTATTTGATAATTTTTCTGGAATTGGGACAACAGTTCTATTGCTTTTCCATGCGTAGTTCAGTACCAAATGCCACTTGGATGTGATGTGTTTTTATACTGTTAAAAGTCATCCAGTTTTTGAAGGAATAGCAGCAGGTACTGTCAAAGATTTTATAGTGTGAGAAGACTGTAGAGAATAGAGGCACCAGTTTAGTAGCAATCTGATTGTCCAGATATGTTTAACCCTCATATGCATGGGGTTTGAGCCAATCCCCAGTGCTAAAACATGCAAAAATTTTTTGGCCATTTCAGCTGAAGTCCCAGGTACCATCAAGTGAAGTTCTGAACTTTATATTAGCAGCAGTGAAATGTATTGACATTCAGTGACAGTGGTGAAGCAGCAGTTTCATGTTTTTGGTGGTTTTATATTTCAAGGTGCTTTCTCCATAGGGAAACTGAGTGGGAGCAAAGAGTGTACATCATTTTATTGCTGGCAAATGGCAATAAAATGATGTAAACTGCCTGCATAAAATATATTTATCTTCAGCTTTCACCACTGAATGCAATAGATAAAATTTATTTTTGTGGCAAAGAATTTTTTTTTTTTTCTTTGTTCACAGTATAGGTCACCTTTTGCTGTCATAGCCTGCAGTTCTCACATTACACAGTAAGACAGATACAGAGGGAATTATTTGAAGTGAAATATGTTTGCATGCATTGACAAATTTTTCTGGAATCTCTACTACTATGAGGGTGAGGGAGAAAGGAATTTCTGCATAATATGTAGTTGTTGTCAGTGATCATTCTTAGGTAGGAGCACTTGTTCCATGACTCTTTTTTATGTTCACTTTTGGAGGGGGGAAATAATTGCCCTGTAATATATCACTGTCCTTTGAAAGATAGCTCATCTTTTTTTTTTTTTTTTTCATCTCTCAAAGAGATGACACCTGTAGAGTTTGTTTTCACATGTCTTAATGACGTCGCACCTGTAGATTTCCCCCTTTCTGGGTGCTCGCTCACTCGTAGTGGTGCTAATTGGAAAGGATGATGGCACTTTTCTTTATTTTATTGCTGGCAAGCCTTTATTATGAGCTTTCCATGTTGAAAATAATATTTTTATATTTATCTTTTGCGTTAATAGCCAAAAGCAGTTGCCTGTGTCTGAATCTCTCCCTCTCCCCACCCCCCCACCATCACTGCCAATGCGATTAGGGAAATGAGATCCCACATCAGATCAGTTTCAGAACAGTTTCAAAGCATGGAAAGGAAATAACTTTGTACGTGTTGACATCAGTTGCACAAGGCTCTCCATCTGTGTATGCCAGGGTGAGAAAGTAATTTCCACTTGACACTGTAGCAGTCAGTTTTATAGTTACAGGGAAAGATGTTCTCGTAAGTTCTCTCCAAGTAAGGATACCTGTAGAATTTCCACATATGTAAGTGAAATTATGCTTGTAGAGCTTCCCCTCATCGTGTTACAAAAGCTGACACACTTGCTGATGGGTTAAAACCCCTTGGATTGTACAAAGTATTTAAAAAATAATAAATAAACTATTGCTTTTATGAATTTTATAAGGAAATCTGACATTGTACTGTTAATGGCCAAAAAAAATTAACTAGTATTCAAAAATGGCCTATTCTGTAAGCATTCAAATTTGTGGTTGAAGCAATCTCCATATGCTTGATTATGTTATGAAAGCTGACATGCTCTATGACTGGTTAAACCTCTAGCTAAATAGTTCAAAATAGAATTTTTGTTTATACATAAAAAAATGAGAAAAATAAAAGGGTTCAGGTGAGGGTTTGCAAAGATTGAACCATTAGTCCACACACACACACACACACACACACACACACACACACACACACACACACACACACACAAAGTTCTGGGGGGAATTGGCAAATTCTGCATATCCTTGCACAGTTTTTATTAAATTTGAGAGAATTTCAGTTAGAAATTTAGTCAGCAAATAAACAGTAAAACTGTAGTAGAACTTCTCAAAATTAATAGAATCTTGCTGGTTAAAGCCTACTCTCTTTTTTAAGAGGTTAAAATATTAAGTTCCAATAGTAAATAACCTTATGTACTTCAAGGGTGGGGGGAAAGAAGTAAATACACAACTTTAAAATTTAAAATGTAACAGAGAAGCAAAAGGCTTTTGCTTATAAGTACATATTTAAATATTTTTTTGCTTTTTTGAGAATTATCTTATAATGATAGAATGACCTACCTGAATATAATCATTACTGATAAAATTGAGAAAGTACTGTGACAATTCCATCTATATTTTATTTGACCATAATTATATTGGTAGTTTCTACAAAGTCACTCAAAGTGGTGATGGCAGTATAGTCACTTTTCTAGAGGTATAATAATTATAAATTGAATCTGGAAGGAGGGAAGGAGAGAGAGAGAGAGAGAAAATGTGTTAAGATGTGAATTTCACCACTAGGTGCACCTGTTGTCCATAATTGAAAAGAGCACTGTTGAATTAATATAATCTCACTGATCACCATTTAGAAGACAGACTAGGTATTCTTAAAATCACACCGGGGAAAGGTGGGGGGGGGGACCTTTTCCTATAGTGGCTTCAAAAAGATTTCTCATTAGCACAAATTAAAATGTATAATAGTATTTGATCTCTGTCTCACACACAAGTTCCTTCTCCTTTTTTTGTGTTTATGTGTTTAGATGACAAATGCTTGAAATATTTCTGAATCACTTTTATTTTAGTGTGGAGCAGATTCTCTTGCTGGAGATAGACTGGGCTGCTTTAATCTAAGCATTAAAGGCCATGGGTAAGTTGTAATATTGTGCAATCGTAGACTTTATCTGATTTTTTTTTTTTTTTTTTTTTATTATTATTCTACTCGCTTTCAACATAATTGTGACTGAGTACATTCCTCAGTGTGCTTGAATCATTAAATTAAAAGATTATCTTTCTATTCTATTGCATCACAAAAAAGCTTTATCCTATCACTTCCCACATCGAATTTTAAAGCAAATGTCTTTATAGATTCTTTTTATTTTTTTATATCTGACAGTCTATTGCTTAATATGATAATTAAGCATATTTTATAATTTTATAAATATGTTAATTAAGCATATTTTGGGACTAAAGTTGAGTTGATTTGGTAAGGGTTTACTGATCTCGATTAATTAGGGGAGAGGTCATCCGGATTAGTGAAGCAAAAGATAGCCTTAAAAGAGCAAAAACTTAAGAGTATATGTAAATGAGAAATCTAATAAATAAAATATAGGTGCTGATTAAAATAAATAAAAAAATATATCACTGTACAGCCTTTATTTAAATAAAAAGATATTTTATTTAAATAAAATTAAATATTTAAATTTTAAATTTAAATTTTATTTAAAAAAGATTAAATAAAAAGATAAAAAGATCCGGATTAATTGGGGGGAGAGGTCATCCAGATTAAGGGATAGTCTGGATTAGCGAAGTAAAACATGAAAAAACTTAGAAAAAATTTAATGATATAGGTAGTGCTGATGAAAATAAATAAAAAATATCACTGTAGAGCCTATATTTAAAAGCTAAAAAGACAATATATTTATCCATCAATAGATGACTCAGAAGTTGTACTTGTTTTTGAACATAATAATGCAGGTTTGAAGAAACTGTCACATTTTGTCTTAACTGATGTCTTCTGCTCTTCTTTAATTAGGATCTTCCTCACAGTTTTTAGTTGTTCGTAATACCCTCTGCAATTTTTGCTGAAGAGTCCACATCATCGATTATTGCATCAGTGCCATCTCTTGCGAAGCTAAGAAGTTTCTTCTTAATTGTAGATTCTTGTAGTTCATCTAGTTCATTATCTGATTCTTCTTTCATAGCAGAATCATTAATAACATCTACAGCAATTTCTTCCTCTGTCAGAAGCTGAAATCCAGGATCTCCTTTTCTTCCAGTGCAGACCAATCTTGGATATTTTTTTGCGTTACTTCGGTCTCTCCAGCTGCCCTCAACACAGTCTCAAAGCCCTCTGGCTCTAATCACTTTAAAGTCAGTATCACCATCTGTATTTTGCAAGAGTTTTTTTTTTTTTTAACCAACCTTCACTAAAGTTTCCTTTATAGTGTCCCTCCATGCATTGGCCCAGTTGAAGATAGCAAACTTGATATTGTATGATTTGATATTTTCCAGTTCTTTTTAAATGCCAATTTGATACACTGCTTTTTTCACTTCCCACATCGAATTTTAAAGCAATTGTCTTTATAGATTCTTTTTATTTTTTTATATCTGACACAATCTGTTGGCTAATAACAAATTCTTCAGAAATTTTTTTTTTCCCAGGAACACCATTTTCAAGTTGTTCTAACGCTTTGAGCTTGTTAATGATAGTTAAAGTAATGTGATTTCTTTTTATTCCACTTTTCAGTTCTTTAGAACCCATAATTACCTAAAATATGTTAACGTATGTAAATATATGCGTATAAAGAATTACGCAAATGAAATGATGTAAGCAATAGTATTAGTATTAGTATTTGTAACGGCCGTATGGTGCAAGAAAGCCTATGGCTTATGCTGCACCAGCCAAAAAAAAAAAAAATCCGAACAAAACAAAATAACATCTGTCTGACTCAGAATCAACAACGATACTGAACAACACAAAAGACAACGTAATGTATGCTCCATCTCTCTGTGCACAGTCAGAGTAATTCATCTGCTTTCCTAAATCCTGTATGTCTTTCAAAGTACTCAACTGTGAACAGAATTTTTCATATTTCCGTCTGGATTATACGACATCCGGATTAGCAAGGGGTTACTGTATATTATATGCTTATAAGCTATCTGACCCTGTGATCTAGAACAGACATGAGGGTTAATCTAAGTTTTTTTTTTTTTTAACACCATAACAGTGCCCATCCTTGGTGCTTGTCGAGCTGCTGACATCAGTTTAGCTTTTCTGTATTTAACTTTTTCGAACCACCTTGATATTAATTTGTATTGATTTAAAATGTTACTCTAATAAAAAAATAAATAATAAATAAAAGATTTAAACTTCCGCTTGACCAGATTCACCATCTACAGTTTCATATTTTTAATTATAAGTAGTCCTCTGCCTATGACATGTCTATTTATTTTTCACTTTAATGACATTATGAAAAATGAAAGACGTACCACTATGCAACAACACCACATAAGGAGTAATTGTGCTAACCTCTCACCACCCTATTCATTATTAAGAATAAGTGTACAAATTGCTATAAATCCTGAGTGGGAAGCATTCAAGGAATTAATCATGGAAACTACTAAAAGTTTCATACCTATTAAGAAATATTGTTCAAGGTTTAGGCCTAAATGGTTATCAAATAAACTAATGAGACTCGTGACAGAGAAGAAAAATGCATGGGATGCATATAAATTATCAGGCGACACAGAAGCCTATGGCAGGTATAAGCTAGTCTAATAAAGTCACAAAGGAGGCAGGAGAAGGCAGATTACGAGAAATCTTTCGCAAAAGATGCTAAGAAAAACAGCAAGGATTTCTTTACTTATATAAACTCTAAAAGGAAGGGGATGAATCTGATTGGTCCACTTGATATCGATGGTTTGACTGTTGATGATCCTGCTCAGATAGCAAACAAACTGAATGAGTATTTTACATCTACATTCACATTATGAGGAGTTATTAAGGTTTGAAAATGCCACAAGGTTATCAAATTGTAGAAGGGTGCTTAATGATTTTGTAATAACTGAGAGCAAAGTGGAGGAGAAATTGTTGAAGTTAAACATAAGAAAGGTACCTGGGGTGGATGGGATCTATCCAATTATATTACAGGCAGTGGTGGCAAAGTAAGTAAGTAAATCCTTAGCCATAATTATGAGAGCATCCTTCGACTCAGGGGAGGTCCCCACGGACTGGAAGGTGCCTCCGTAGCCAGGTGGAAAGGAGCAGCAGTGCGTAGCACACGCTTCTTGATTAGACCGGGGTTCGAGCCCGTCACCACCAAATACGGAGGATGCGGAAAGGTCAGGGTATGACCACCGCATATCCCGGAGCAATATGGCCTTAGTTGCTAATGCTTCTAAAAACCAAATAAACAACAACAACACGGACTGGAGATGTGCAAATGTATCCCCAATTCACAAGGGGGAATCGAAGGGTGACGCAAGTAATTACAGACCAGTTAGTTTAACTTCTGTTCCGGGTAAAATAATAGTCACTGGTTAAAGATGCATTGCAGGATCATCTCGACAAGACTGCAGCGATAATTCAGACACAGCATGGGTTATCATATACTTGGATTTCAGGAAAACTTTTGATACTGTTGTGCATGGAAGACTACTGTACAAATTGGAGCAGAATGGTATTAAGGGTAAATTGCTACAATGGATAAAAGGATGGTTGAGTGGGAGAAGACAGAGGGTGGTAATCAATGGGTGCTGCTCTTCGTGGACTAGTGTTATTAGTGGAGTCCCACAGGGTTCGGTGTTGGGTCCACTGTTGTTTTGTATATTTATCAGTGATATTGATGAAGGTATATCAGGCTTAGTGTCGAAGTTTGCAAATGATACAAAGGTTGGCAGGGTTGTTAATGACAGTAATGGAAGTGTGCTACTGCAACAGGATCTAGAAAATTTGGGCAGATGGGCTGAGAAGTGGCAACTGAAGTTTAACCTTGACAAATGCAAAGTACTGATTATGGGTAGAAGTAAACCCAGAGAAACGTACTAACTGTATGGTACTACACTTAAGGTGGTAGAAAATGAAAAAGACCTGGGAGTAATTGTGCAGTCAGATATGAAGTTTTCTGAGCAGTGCAGCCAGGCTGCGAGGGCAGGGCATGGGGTTTTGTGAATGATATGTAGGAATTTTGCTAGCAGGGAAAAGGAGGTGATTGTCCCTCTGTATAAGGCAATGGTCAGGCCATACCTTGAGTACTGTGTACAGGTCTGGAGGCCTCATTTTAGGAAGGATGTAGATTTTCTGGAGCATGTACAGAGAAGGGCAACAAGATTGGTGAGGGGAATGAAGGGATCTTCTTACAGTGGGACGAACTGATGATGTTACCAACAGCAAATTCAAAATGGGAAGCATTCAAGGAACTAATCTTGGAAGCTACCAGGCTTTACATACCAACCAAGAAATATTGTTCAAGGTTCAGGCCTAAATGGTTGTCAGATGAACTAATGAGACATATGGCAGAGAAGAAAAATGCATGGGATACATACAAATTAATGGGTGACATGGAAGCCTATGATAGATATAAGTTGGTCTGTAACCAAGTCACAAAGGAGATTAGGCAGGCAAAGGCAGATTATGAGAAATCCTTGGCAAAGGATGCAAAGAAAAACAGAAAAGAGTTCTTTACCTATTTAAACTCAAGAAGGAAAGGGATGAATCAGATTGGTCCACTGGATGTTGATGGTTCAACAGTTGAGGATCCAGCTCAGGTGGCTAACAATCTAAATGAGTATTTTGCATCTACGTTCACACATGAGGAGTTATTCAGGAAGGAGAATGTCGTAGGTGAAGTAAACATTGGCAGTGAGCTAGATGATTTTCTAATAACTGAGAGGAAAGTGGAGGAGAAATTGTTGAGGATAAACATAAAAAAGGCACCCGGGGTGGATGGGATCTATCCAGTTATATTAAAGGAGGCAGCAAAGGAAGTAAGCAAACCCCTAGCCATAATTATGAGAGCTTCTTTGGACTCAGGGGAGGTACCCATGGACTGGAGATGTGCAAATGTAACCCCAATTCACTAAGGAGGATCAAAGGCTGACACAAGTAATTATAGACCTGTTAGTTTAACTTCGGTTCCAGGAAAATTAATGGAGACACTGGTTAAAGAAGCACTGCAGGATCATCTGGACAAGAATTCAGTTATAGCTCAGACACAGCATGGTTTTGTTAAGGGCAGGTCTTGTCTGACCAATTTGATTGGATACTATGATGTAATCACAAAAGAACTGGATGCAGGGAATAACTTTGATATTATATATTTGGATCTTAGAAAGGCTTTTGATACTGTTGCGCATGGAAGACTGCTGCACAAATTGGAGACGTGTGGCATTGGAGGCAAATTGCTGCTATGGATAAAGGGATGGTTGAGTGGCAGAAGACAGAGAGTGGTAATCAATGGACACTGCTCAACGTGGGCTAATGTTATTAGTGGAGTTCCTCAGGGTTCGGTGTTGGGTCCATTGTTGTTTTCTGTATTTATAAATGATATTGATGATGGTGTATCAGGCTTAATGTCCAAGTTTGCAGACGATACCAAGGTTGGCAGGGTTGTTAAGGACACTACTGATACTATGCTGCTGCAACAGGATCTGGAAAGGTTGAGCAGATGGGCTGAGAGGTGGCAAATGAAGTTTAACATTGACAAATGTAAAGTACTACATATGGGAAACAGTAACCCCAGATCAACGTATCAACTCTGTGGTACTGCGCTGACAGTGGTAGAGAATGAAAAGGACCTGGGGGTAATTGTGCAGGCAGATATGAAGTTCTCTGAGCAGTGCAGACGAGCTGCAAGAGTAGCTCATGGTGTCTTGTCAATGATATACAGGAATTTTTCTAGCAGGGACAGGGATGTGATTATTCCCTTGTATAAGGCATTGGTCAGGCCACACCTTGAGTACTGTATACAGGTCTGGAGGCCTCATTTCAAGAAGGATGTAGAGCTGCTGGAACGAGTACAGAGAAGGGCAACAAGATTAGTGAATGGAACAAAGGGTTGCTCTTACGAAGAAAGGCTTAAGTTTTGCAAATTACAGAGCCTGGAGACTAGGCATCGGCGAGGTGATCTGATAGAGGTGTATAAGGCTTTGAATGGCTTGAGCATGCTCAATGCCGATGGGATTCTTCCTCTTGCTCAGAATAATCACCTGAGAGGGCATAAATTCAAATTGAGGAAGGACGGATGTCGGATAGATGTGCGGAAATTTGCCTTTAGCCAGCAGGCAGTTGGTTTGTGGAATAGACTCCCATCGCTTGTTGTTGAAGTTGATAGCCTAAACAAATTTAAGGCTCAGCTGGACAGGTATTTCGAACGAACGGAGGGGTGAAATGGGAGTAGTGGTTGGGTTTTTTTTTTTTTTTTTGCTGATGCTGAATAAGCTTGCTTTCTTGCATCATATGCCTCTACTAATGCTAATGCTAATGCTAAAGAGAGACTTAAATTCTGCAAATTGCAGTGACTGGAGACTCGGCATCTGCGCAGTGATCTGATTTAGGTGTATAAGGCCTTGAATGGGTTGAGCACGCTGAATTTTGATGGGATTCTTCCACTTGTTCAGATTACTAATTTAAGGGGGCATAAATTCAATTAAGGAAAGACATGTGGAATAGATGTGTGGAAATTTGCCTTTAGCCAGCAGGTGGTTAATTGCTGGAACAAACTTTCATCTGTTGTTGTGGAAGTTGATAGGTTAAATATATTTAAGGAGGAACTGGACAAACATTTTGAATGGTTGTGTGAATTTTTTTTTTTGGCTGAAGCTGCATAAGCTCATGCACTGCTTTCTTGCATCACATGCCACTACTACTACTACATGCCACTTTACTGGTGAAGAAGATGCAGAGTTTCAGTGAATATTATATGTTGTGTAAATAATTGCACATGTGTGATATTTATTATGAACAATCTTGAATGCCTTTAAATCAGATGTGTAAAGATATAATATGTAAATAAAAACCACTGAAAATAAACGTCACTTCAGATAGTCTTACTAGACTATCTGGAGTGGTGAGTATTATCATTTAGCACTCCTTTTTTCTGACACCCAAAATCTTGATGGGATCTAGCAAGGAAATTCGTACATTCATTAATTTCTTGTTTCATGTATGAAGTTGTGTATCCTAATTAGTTCTATTTTAGTTTTTATTTTATCTTGTTTTATATTAATTCTTTTAACTCTTACTGAATAGTTGCTACTTTCCATGTATTAAGCTGTTATCTTTTTACTGTTACTCGCCTATCTGTTGTTACATACTTGTTAATGTCTAATGCGAACCCCTGGTCATGATTGACAAGATAGAGACATGCAATAAAAAGTATAATAATAATAATGTCCTTTTGTTGGAGGAGATGGATACGGATAAACAAAAAAAAAAAAAATGCTTTGATGGAGCTGTAAATTATTTCATTTCTTTCAGAAACAGATAATACAATCCCCTCCCTCCCTAGATTGTTGTAAGATGTAATAGAAAAAAACAGTTGTAATATGTTACTTGATCCATTTTTTTTTGACTTCATTTCAAATATCAAGTGCATGTAATAAAAGTCAAAATGCAGTAAAAATCTTGTTTCATTAAAAACAGTTTTATTAATTTGTCAACCTTTTATTAGCTAGAATGTTATACTTTCATCAGTGATTCATTTTATACTAGGGAATGTGTGAAATTTGTTAAAGAACTAAATCTTCCTGTTCTTGTTCTTGGGGGTGGAGGATACACAGTGAGAAATGTGGCAAGGTGCTGGTCATATGAAACTTCTCTACTTGTTGAAGAAAATATTAGCAATGAAATTCCATATAATGGTAAGCCTCTCAAAGTTTAAAGGAATATTATAAGTAATCTGCTTTCTTTTTTTAAGAGACTTAAATATTTTATTAACCGGTGTGGTTAATTGAATACTTTGAGAACACTGCATTTCTCAACTCACCCTGTCATATTATACATTGGAAACATTATATTGATGATAATTTTGCTGTTATTCTTTAGAAAAATGAAGATTTTCTTTTACAATATCTTTTCTTCTTTTATTAAATTTACTATGAAAAGCAGGTAAACTAGGCACTACTAGTTTTTAGATATGCTGGAACAAAGGAGTGGCTTGTGCTTAACAGCTTCATTTTACTGGAAACCAGTGAATTGGTGTTCTTTAGGCTAGAACACTAATTATGTCTCTTTTCTTGAAGTAGCACATAAAAATAAAACAAGTGTGTAGTCTTATACACGTGGCCTAACAAGATGTAGCACTACAGCTGACATAGTCCAGGATTGTAGAGGATTAGCAGGATTTTGGTTGCTGTGGATTCCTTTTACATATCTTAGACAATTTTTTCACAGGAATTTAATAACAGCCGCACTACTGTGAGTCAAATTTTCACATATACTTGCATAATATAATTGCTCTAATATCCAGCTTTATTGGATGGATTTCTTCAGGATGCTATGTACATATTATATTCAGTGTATGCAACTTCCTGAATAGAAACAGTACTCAGTAACAGTGAAAATATTCATTCCAGAATTAAAATGGTGGGGGGTTACTATTTATAAAATTTGGTGCCCAGATTGTGGCACGAATTCAGCCAGCAATCTGGTCACTAAATTACCTGAATGCATAATGTGAGTTCAGATTTTTAATAGCTTGCAAGTTTTCATTTATAATTAATTATACTGATTGCACAAGTAATTGTAACATAATGTGAAAAGCTCAGGACTAACTGCAGTGCTGAATTTTTTGATTGCGCAGTCTCAGATCATCTCTGGCAAGGAGGCCACAACATCAATCCCTGAGCTTTCACATTATGTTTGCCAGTTTAAATGCTACACTCAAGGGGTTTACTGTGCTCCATCTTGTGTGTTATATTGCCATTACATTTTAGCTGAAGAATGCAACTTGTGCTTTTTAAAGCATCTATTAGTTATATATTATTTACATGCACATTTATTTTATTTCCATGTTATATAATTACTCCATGAATTCTGGTAATGTTTTCTAGTGTAATAAAATAGTTTAAAAATTTTGGAAGAATAAAATCCAGAAACAAATTAAGTATGCTGTATTGAAATTTTTAGCTTAAGTTAGTTAAAGAGAAAATTGATTTATGATATGCATGCAGGTTTTTAATAGCTTACAAGTTTTCATTTATAATCGATTATATTGGCTACATAATGTATACATTTAGTACAAATAGTAGCAAAAAAAGCTTATAAAACAACAGCCATTAAAAAAAATTACTCACTTTATTTTCCCATACGTTCTAATAATTTGTCCAATCATTTAAAGCACATCTATTGTACAACCATCCTTTTCTGTCATGCTTAAGTCCTCTGGTTTGTGTTGTCTGAGAAAGAATAGGGATGTTATCAGCATGTAGTTTACTAAATCAATTTAAATCCTTAAACAATTCAATCAGGTCTCTTTACAGGTAACAAATTTCCAGGTGCTGCAATTTACAGAGTGCAACTCTTTCTTGGTAAGAGTACCCTTTTGTGTTTCTGAATAATCTTGTTGCTCTTATCCACCCCATTACAAGAGATCTATATCCTTCCTAAAATGAGGTTTTCAAACCTGTATACAGTATTTAAGATGTGGCCTGACCTTTGCCTTCTACAATGAGATAATCATCTCTTTACCCTTGCTGGTAAAATTCTTATATGTTATTAACAGAACTCTATTAGTGGTCCTCACTGCCTGGCTGCACTGCTTAAAGAACTTCATGTCAGACTGTACAGTTACTCATAAGTATTTTTTCCCTTAAAAGGGATAAGGATAATTCAGAATAACCAAATGGTATGCTATTCTGAATTTTGGATAGCAGTATCCTAATTTACCCAGATCTTGTTGAAGTAGCATACCCTGATTATTCTTGTTAACCACCTTGCCTACCTTTGTATCATCAGCAAATTCAGACATTGAACTTGAGATGCATGTGTTAACGTGTATCCTTAAAAGTGCAAGTCCCCTTGACTTACATTTTTAAGAATTTATATTTTTAACGATAGTAAATGACTCAGATTTTCTTATTTAATGCAATATTTCCTAAATAGGGTATTCCCAAGTGGCTCTAGAACTGTCAAAAAATTGAATGTTACCTGTTCTAATTGTTCCACTGTAGAGAAATTACTGTTTGTAATGTACCATATAGAAAACACTGATTTATGAATACACAGATGAAAACATATAAATTAACTTTTCTGACTATTTATTTTTAGAATACTTGGAATACTTTGGTCCCGACTTTGCATTACACCCAGAAGTTGTGACTAGGCAAGAAAATGCCAATAGTAAACAGGTAATGAAAGTTTCTTTTCTCATGTGTATCTTTGATTTTATATAATTGTGTAAGTATGGATATGACTAATGAAGATGCCTGATGGCCCTGCTGTTTAGCCTTTAGATTTTCACTGGATAATTGTCATTCTTTTTCTTCTTTTTTTTTCCAAATACTGTACCTTCAAGCCTGCATTATGAGAGGAAGTTAATAAATAAGGCAAATTTTCATTTTTAATTGAGACAGGTTGACAATCATAGTTTGTATTCTTGTAAATACTGGAACCAACAGTTACATCAGCACTGCAAAAGCAAAAATAACAGTAGGAGTGTGTTATAGGCCTAATGACTTGAATGAGTACAATGAACAATTGTACAGAGAAATAGAGTGGGCTAGTATATTAGAATGTCTTATTATGGGGGATTTTAACTTCCCAGATATTGACTGGAACTTGTGGATTGGTCACTCACACACTAGTAAGACTTTTGTGGATTTATTGGATGATTGTTTTCTGCAGCAGCATGTTCGAGAGGCAACCAGAGAGGGTAATACTCTTGATCTGGTTATCAGCAGTGATCATTCGTGTATTAAGAATTTGCAGATAAAGGAACCACTAGGTGGCAGTGATCACAGTGTACTGATGTGGGATTTACTTAAAGATATAATTACCATCAGGGGTAAAGGAAAGGGTTTTTGCTTCCGTAAAGGTGAGTACAGTGGTCTCAGACAGTTTTTAAATTCTGTACAGTGGGATCAACTGACAATGTTACCAACAGTAAATTCTAAGTGGGAAGCATTCAAGGAATTAATCATGGAAGCTACGAAAAGTTTCATACCTGTTACGAAATATTGTTCAAGATTCAGGCCTAAATGGTTATCAAATAAACTAATGAGACTCGTGACGGAGTTAAAAAATGCATGGGATGCATATAAATTATCAAACGACTCAGAAGCCTATGGCAGATATAAGCTAGTCTGCAATCAGGTCACAAAGGAGGTTAGGCAGGTGAAGGCAGATTACGAGAAATCTTTGGCAAAATATGCTAAAAAAAACAGCAAGGATTTCTTTACTTATATAAACTCTAAAAGGAAGGGGATGAATCTGATTGGTACACTTGATATCGATGGTTCGACTGTTGATGATCCTACTCAGATAGCAAACAAACTGAATGAGTATTTTGCCTCTACATTTACACATGAGGAGTTATTAAGGTTTGAAAATGCCACAATGTTATCAAATTGTAGCAGGGTGCTTAATGATTTTGTAATAACTGAGAGCAAAGTGGAGGAGAAATTGTTGAAGTTAAACATAAGAAAGGCACCTGGGGTGGATGGGATCTATCCAGTTATATTAAAGGAGGTGGCAAAGCAACTAAGCAAACCCTTAGCCATAATTATGAGAGCATCCTTGGACTCGGGGGAGGTCCTCACAGACTGGAGATGTGCAAATGTATCCCCAATTCACAAAGGGGGATTGAAGGATGACACGAGTAATTACAGACCAGTTAGTTTAACTTCTGTTCCGGGTAAAATAATGGAGTCGCTGGGTAAAGATGCATTGCAGGATCATCTAGACAAGACTGCAGCAATAATTCAGACACAGCATGGGTTTGTTAAGGGAAAGTCTTGCCTGACAAATTTGATAGGATATGATGTGGTTACAAAGGAACTGGATCAAAAAATAATTTTGATATCATATATTTGGATTTCAGGAAAGCTTTTGACACTGTTGCACATGGAAGACTATTGTACAAACTGGAGCAGAATGGTATTAAGGGTAAGTTGCTATAATGGATAAAAGGATGGTTGAGTGGGAGAAGACAGAGGGTGGTAATCAATGGGTGCTGCTCTTCGTGGACTAGTGTTATTAGTGGAGTCCCACAGGGTTCAGTGTTAGGTCCACTGTTGTTTTGTATATTTATCAATGATATTGATGAAGGTATATCAGGCTTAGTGTCGAAGTTTGCAGATGCTACAAATGTTGGCAGGGTTAATGACAGTAATGGCAGTGTGCTACTGCAACAGGATCTAGAAAATTTGGGCAGATGGGCTAAGAAATGGCAACTGAAGTTTAACCTTGACAAAAGCAAAGTACTGTATATGGGTAGAAGTAATCCTAGAGAAACATACCAACTGTGTGGTACTACACTTAAGGTGGTAGAAAATGAAAAAGACCTGGGAGTAATTGTGCAGTCAGATATGAAGTTTTCTGAGCAATGCAGACAGGCTGCCAGGGCAGGGCATGGGGTTTTGTCAATGATATATAAGAATTTTGCTAGCAGGGAAAAGGAGGTGATTGTCCCTCTATATAAGGCAATGGTCAGGCCACGCCTTGAGTATTGTGTACAGGTCTGGAGGCCTCATTTTAGGAAGGATATAGATTTGCTTGAGCATGTACAGAGAAGGGCAACAAGATTGGTGAGGGGAATGAAGGGATCCTCTTACCAAGAGAGGCTTAAATTCTGCAAATTGCAGTGGCTAGAAACTAGGCACCTGCGCCGTGATCTGATTGAGGTGTATAAGGCCTTGAATGGGTTGAGCACGCTGAATTCTGATGGGATCCTTCCACTTGTTCAGATTACGAACCTAAGGGGCCATAAATTCAAATTAAGAAAAGACAGATGTAGAATAGATGTGCGGAAATTTGCCTTTAGCCAGCGGGTGGTTAATTGCTGGAACAAACTTCTGTTTGTCTGTGGAAGTTGATAAGTTGAATAAATTTAAGGAGGAACTGGACAGGCATTTGTAGGGAATTGTGTGTTTTTTTTTTTTTTTTTTTGGCTGACGCTGCATAAGCTCATACACTTTCTTGCATCACATGTCACTACTACTACTACTACCTTTCGGAGTAGTGGCTCTCTTTCAGGTTACTTCCTGTTGAACAACAGGTCATTTGGATATAACTTATAAACCTTTATATGAGGTGTTTTTGAAAGTTCTTATCAATCTTTGCAGAGCATGTTGAACTGAGCATAGCAATGGGAAAAGTTTATATGGACATAGGTCTGGAAATGTTTCCTTTCCAAGTTTTTTATTTTCCCCCCTTCCCCTGTAGAGTGAAGTAGTACTTCTGTCAATAAGTAAGGTGATTGGTAAATTTGAATCATTTGCATATGTGGCATCACTGTATGGAAATTGTGGAACAAATCTATCTACTCTTGGATGTGACAACTGTTCTTAAAGTGAATCATTGGTTGTTCTGTTTATTACTTTTCCTGAAGTTATCTGCGAGTGAATCAGTATTCCTATTGTTATTTTCAATCCGTTTTTTTCCCCCTTTGACCATGAATACCGAATACCATCAGTACTTTAACACTGAAATGGCAGACCTTCATTTTATTTATGGATGAGCAAGCAGGAACAGCTGTGAAATTCAGTATCTCTTCCAGGCTACTTTTGCAGCAATCCATCAGTGTCTGAGAAACAGGATTCTTTCCATCTATTACTGCTGATTGAGAGAAGGGCCAGAACTACCCATACACCTGTTTTGAAGGAACAGGTGGAGGATATGATCAAAGAATATCCTAGAACTAACACAAGAAATATAGCAGCAGTATTAGATATTGCACACACTGGTAGATTTAGTTCATGCATAGTGAAGGCCAGTACATTTTTAGCCTCTGTGCTTGAGAATTCCTCCATAATAAGTATTCCTGTTGGATTGGTAGAGGTGGATCAACCACATGGCCTGCATGCCCTCCCAATTTAAATTATTAAAATTCATTGGACTTATTATAGGGACACTTCGAGGCTGTTGTTTACAGTACACAAGTTTGTCAAACAACTATCAAGAATCTCCAGGAATTTTTAAACGACAGTCTTTGCATGTCCCAAAGACACGCATTGCTGCTTAAGGAAGCCAATTTGAATATTTGTGCGCTCGCTCTCTCTCTCTCTCTCTCTCTCTCTCTCTCTCTGTGTGTGTGTGTGTGTGTGTGTGTGTGTGTGTGTGTGTGTGTGTGTGTGTGTGTGTGTGTGTGTGTGTGTGTGTGTGTGTGTGTGTGTGTGTGTGTTCTGCAAATTGCTTGTATTCTGTAGGCAAGTTGCCTATTCGTTGGACGAAAAACTAGTTTCCAAGAGAGAAAACCATGCAATCTTTTCCTCAGATTAACTAATTTAGCTACATTGTGAAAGCCCATAAAATTGCGTATGTCTTGTGGTATTGATGGGATTTGAACTCTGGCCTTTTCCACCCTGTGTGAGGACAGTGATTGAAGAATCCTTACCTTCACTCTGAGGAAAACAAGAAAATTAGCTATAACTCAGAAAGGAAGTGTTTCTAGACCTGTGTCCATATGGACTTTTTTTTTTATTCCTATGCTCATTAAAATACACTCTTAAAATTTTAAGAGACCTTCCAAAAACTGAGTATGGTATGTAGTATTAATTGAAGTATTTGTTATAACTAATTTTTACTGTAACCTGAAGCTATTGCTAATTACATATAACAGTAATTGATATGTGAGTTGTATTTATGATTTCTACTGAAAATTTGTCATTGAATTGGTGAGTACATGTATTCACATTATATGTTTCTCTCTTTTGCTTTGATGCTTGTCAAGGTCTGTTTCCTGTTGTGTTGGTAAAGTTTATGATTTTAATTTGTGAAATGATTTCTAAAAACGTAAAGCATAATTAAAAGCAAAATTTTTAATAACAAATATTGTGAAATACCATTAGAGTATGTACCATTTTAATGAATATTTCACTATAGTAAAAATATTACCAGATCCTGGACTGTTTCCTTAATTAGGCTTTTCAGTCTCATTTGGGCAAAATAGTTTTGATGCCTACAGTACAATGAATTATTTTCAGAGTTCAGTGCATAAAATGAATTGGTTTAGTAAGGGGAAAAAAACTGAAAATCATGAATGGTTAGTGCAGGAATAATAAATAAACACTTTTTTTTTTTTTTTTTTGAGTCAAGTTCAAAACATTTCCTGGAATAGTGGCTAGTTCAACCCATGTTGTAAATACAATTTAGAAAAGAGTGAAAATACATTATTTGCATATGCTTCAAGAAATAATAGAAAATATGGCAAAAAAGATTTTGATACAAAATCTACTTCATTTTCCGAATTCTTGAACAACGTTCCAAAATATAGTTATTTATTTAATGTAATGGTAACACCTATTCATTTAAAAAAAAAATAAAAATAATAGTACTACCACACTACCTGAATTAAAACAATAATAAAATGGATGATGTTTGATATGACATCTGTGGAATGAAAAATTTGCATATCATTATCTCTCTCTCTCTCTCTCTCACTCCACGTAACAAATGAAATCTTGTGATTTCATTTGTCTTTCACTCTAGAAACATTCCCTTAAGCGGTTCAGTATAAAAAGCATTAGTATTACTAATATTATTCAATTTCATATTACTCTATGAAATGAAATAAAATTTAACATGCTACTGTATTTCTTATAAACAAAATATGCATCCAAAATGATAAACTCTAGAAAAATAATTTACTTTGTATGTTGTAATTTTATTTATTGCTGATTTTAAAATACAGGCATACCTCGAATAACGAATAGAATGCGTTCCGTGAAATTACTTCGTTAAGCGAAACTTCGTTTTCAGAGGTAAAAATACTATGGCCAGAATAGGGATATGTTCCTACATAAAGAAAATGAAAAGCTGTTTTTTTCGAACAAAGAAAAGTTTTATTAAATAAACAGTCAACTTACGTACAAAGTGAAATTACATTTTAAAATATGAGTGTAAAGTTGATTGCTTATGCTTTTTTTCTCTTTCATTTAACAATTGCCTATACGGAGTTATTGCATTTAACACTGATCGCTTAACAATAAAACTTCTTCCTAAATCAGGATCATTTTCACTAAAAAAATTTAAAACGTTTTCAATGTCATTTAAGCACCTTTTTAAATCTTTGGTTGTTAACACTTTTTCGGCAGGAACTTCTTTAACTTCGTCTTCATTATCTTTGTCTTCGTTGCTAACAAGGTTTTCTAAATCTTCCACTGAAAAACCATCATCTTCTGCATTCAATAAATTTCTAACATCCCCTTCATCGACATTTTCGAAACCTATTGATTGAGCCATCTGGATAACTTCATTTCTAATTTCTTGGATGTTATTTTCTTCTTCTAGTACAACTTCTGGCCATATTTTGCACCAAACTCCATTTAAGCATTTCTTAGTGACTTCTTTCCAAGAACTATCAATGTTTTCAATTACGTTTTTAATGGTGTAGTTTTTCCAAAAAGTGTTTTAACTGTCATTTCCTCTTTATCCTCTAGTTCAGTTAAATTGCTTAATGTTCGACGCAGATAATAAGCTTTAAATGATGCTATTACTCCCTGATCCAATGGTTGAATCAGGGAAGTTGTGTTTGCTGGAAGAAACACAACTTTGACAGGAATGCATGTGTCCAATGTGTTAAGATCAGTAGGATGTCCCGGAGCATTGTCTAACAACAAAAGAGTTTTTTCTTCAAAGTTGTTTTTTTGACAATACCGTTTTACTTCAGGACAAAAGTGGTTAACAAACCAATCAGTAAATAACTCCTTGGTAACCCACGCTTTTCTATTTGCTTTCCATATTACAGGTAAATTCATTTTTATGTTACCTTTTAACGCCCTCGGATTTTCTGAATGGTAAACTAATAACAATTTTAATTTATAATCGCCAGAGGCATTTGATCCAAAGAGTAACGTTAAACGGTCTTTGGCTGCTTTGAACCCAGCATCTGATTTTTCTTCAATAGAAATGAAGCTTTTTGTTGGTAGCCGTTTCCAGAACAAACCGCTTTCATCAACATTGAACACCAAATTTGGTGGAAATTTTTCATGTTCAATTATTTCCTTTAGTTTTTCTGGAAACTTCTGTTAATTTTACACTATGAATCCTGGCCCGTTTTTTAAATTTCTCGAACCAACCACGAGACGCTCCAAAGGTTTCCGTAATTTCTTCAGTTTGTTTAGATTTCAGGAGATTAAACGGGAATATTTTTTTTATGTTAAATGGGGCTTGAAATTGCGGACTTCGTTATATCGAAGCTTCGTTATCAGAGGTAACGTTAACCGAGGTATGCCTGTATATATTTAGGTAAAAGAAAATAGAAATTACCACTTCTGTAAATTAGAATGCAGCAAAATTTATTTGCACAGACAGCTGAGGGACATTCATTAGAATGAAATTTCAGTACAGTGACATGATTAATGTTCCCTGCAAAGTTCATTGTAACAGGATTTTACTGCAACTTACTCCCCATTCATTTCTTTTGCTGTACATTTGGAAATGTATATGTGAATTTAGTTTCAAAATAGAGAACTGTTATTTTAATTGGTAAGTGCAGTTTTGAAATTGTAGCTGTGATTTGTGTTCTTTTATAAAACTAAGAATAATTCTGTGCATGGACAGAATTATTCTTAGTTTAATAGAAGTGAATATAATAAAATAATTTTTCATTCTCTTGGTAATGTGCTTTTTATGTTTTCATTTGTTTGTGCAGTATCTGGAAACCATAGTTAAAGTGGTGACAGAAAATCTGAAATGTTTAACTCATGCTCCTAGTGTACAAATGCAAGATGTTCCTTCAGATTTCTTGAGTTTAGAAAATATTGAAGAGCCTAATCCTGATATATGCAATCCTCATGGTGATACAAAGTAAGAATTTTAACTTCAAATAGAGTAGGGCTTCAATTATTCAAGATGAATGAAAAAATGAATGTCTTGAATAATAGAAAGCCACCTTTTGACCTTTTTAATATGGTCTTGGGGTTCATTTATTATTGTACATTATTTATTATTATGCAGTCAAAATCTTAAGATGGTTCCATTTTATAAAAAAAAGTTTATATTCTAGCATGACCACATATAAGAATTTGTAAATATTTTTTTTCAGTAGTCACATGCATGTGACTACTGAATTAGAAAATATTGAAGAGCCTAATCCTTGAACACACCCAACTCAACTGCATGTACTATTGCAGTACCATGCTGACCTACAAGGTGCGGCTAAAACTAAACAAGAAGCTTTGCTTACCAATACAGTTACTACTGTGCATGTCAACAACATTCATATTGTGCTGCAGCTTGTTTTTTCCTGTATGGATCAGTTTGTTTTATTGCAGTCAGGTGAGTTTTGATTGAAGAATTGTGCCTCTTTAAGTGAATCTTCATTTAAAGAGGCACAATCACACAAATGTGGGCAGAGAAAGGTGTTGAATGAACATGGCCATTGACATCTGTCTTGAATTATTTCAGCCAACCAGACAGCAACAGTGGCACAAATCACTGCAAATTTTAATGAGGGAGCTGCCAGAAACATCTCCACCAAGACTATCAGTCAATCATTACTGCAATAGGTTATGGGAGCCACTGACCCACCAGAGTCCCATTGCATGACGCAGGACTCTACGCCTCAACTGGGCGAAAGAACATCGGCACTGGACCTTGTATGATTGAAGATGGGGCTTCTGGTCCGATGCCTGTTTCCAGTTATTTCGAACAGATGTGAGGGTGCATATCTGGTGGAAACTGCACAAAGCTGTGCACCCATCATGTCAACAAGGAACTGTTCAGGTAGGTGGACAGCCGGTAATGGTCTGGTACGTCTAGATGCATCTCTGAATAGTCCAGGTTACGTGTCCATCCTTGCAGACCATCTGCATCCCTTCATGGTCATCGTGCACCCACAGGGCAATGGACTCTTCCAGCAGGATAGTGTGCCTCCCTACAGAGACATGATGACTAGAACATGATGGTTCAAAGAGCATTCTGCAGATTTTACCACCATGGGGTGGCCTCCCTGTTCACTGGACATGAACCCTGTGGAGCATCTTTGGGATGCTGTGAAAAAGTCCATTCGAGCTTTGGATCCTCCACCCAGGAATGTGACTGAATTATGCACAGCGGTGCAGCAAGCATGGATGGAAATACCCATGGAACTCTTTCGTGAACTAGTGGACTCGATGCCTCACCATGTGACTGCCCCTATCCGGGCAAAAGGTGGTCATATCCGCTACTAGGTATCCCATGATTTCTGTCCACTCAGTGTATATCATAAGTGCCAACTGCCATTACTACATCCATCCACCCACATGTAATAACTCTACTCCCGGTGGACAAATCTTCATTAAATGTTATATTTGGACCTTTTAAAAATATTTGTCAAGCCATTTCAAGGTTAATTAAAATCAGACAATTAGAAATATGGCCATTATTACTTCTTTTTTTCCATAAAATTTGTATGGAAAAAAGAAATTCATAGATTTAATGTAATATTAACGTTATAGTAAAAAAATTTTAACGCCTGAAATATAATTCACTGCATGTATTAACTAACTTGTCTTTATGCTCTTTCATACAGAACATTGTATTGATTGATATACTGCATTACTGTAAGGGATGATTTCATTTACAATTTGAGGAAAAAATCCTGAGTCATTTCTTTCTTGCTTTGAAGCATTGTTTTAGATATGATAGTGGTTAGAGCTTTGTGGACATAATATGGTGTATAATATATATATTTTTTAACATTCATGTGGACTGAGCCTATGTCTTTTTGCTGCTGCTGTATCCCATTTTTCTGCAGCAGTTTTTCCTGCTTTTAATTGTAAGGCTAGTAGAAGCACTGATATAATATCTCCACAAACTGCCATCTGTTTCTCCTTTATTGCAGCAATCAGCATTTAACACAACCATTTCATTAATTTTGTTATCAGAATTTTCAAAAATTTCTAGCTTTTTTGTAACTTATGTGATCATCACTGACAATCAGGAAGTGACTCACAAAATTTTAAATACTTATCTCTAAACAAGCTTCAAAGAACAAAAAAGCTGAGGAATTTGTCTCAGTTATCTCCAAAATCATCAGAAGTTATGCAGTAGATCAGTAGAATTTACTGTATGTGGACTCAGAATATGCAGTTTATTGTAAATTGTCATACTTTGACTACACATATGTGATTTTAAACCATTAAACCTTGTATGTATTTTCTTTACTTGCAGGCCAGAAGCTGCCAATGAATTCTATGATGATGATAAAGATCATGATAAAGAAAATGTAGAAGTTTGAGAATAGGCTGTTTAGTAATTGCTAAATTGATTTTAATGAAACAATGTATTTTATACGAAATTTTGTGGAGTAGATCAATTGGTCGTGGAGTTACCCTCAATTTATAAAATTTTACATTTAAAGATTTAAAATATGTTGCTTATTTTCCTTCTCAGGGTATCAAAACAGTTTTAATACTGAAACTTGTGGTGTCTTTTTTGTAGTAAGAAAACAAATGTATTTCATTTAGCCAAAAGTCCTATTGACTTTTGTGTTTCTTTGCATAAGTTTCTTTAGCCTCAGTTTTGAGATTTTCAAGTTCCTCTTTTACACACAATTATCTGTCTATAGCGGGTATTATTTGTTGGTGTAATAATTCCTTCATTTAGCTTAATTGAAAATTCTCATTTATACACCATGTAAATATACATAATCACCATTTTGTTATAATATAGGTGATTTAACATTTAGATTTAAAAAAAAAAAAAAAAAAAAAAATTCATTTCATCAACCTCTGTCTTGTTTTGCAATGTATATTTTAATCATTAACTTAAGGAACTACTTACCAATTGTAAGAAAATACAAAACAAAAATTATTTATTAAAATAATACATTTATCCAGTTAACTGAATTCCTTCATAATAGATTGTTTTATAATTGCATTTTAGCAAAAGAAGCATTGATTTTGTATTACAAAATGCAGGTTTAAAACTATAAAGTAATTTTTTTTTTTTTCCTGGTTTCTTTTATTTTGTAATAATTATTACATAGAGATGGTAGACACTATCTTGTTGATTTATTTTCTTTCAGTTTGTGGGGAGAATTACAAATTGAAACAGGATGCTGTTTATTCAAGACTGAGTCTACTTACTTCATTAAAGTATAATTGGTATCAAACCTCCCGTTAAAACAAGTTTATTTCAATGTAAGTAATTTTTTCTGTAGAAAGGCACCATTGTGTTTGGAAATCATTGACACCAGAAATTAAGCTTTACATAGTGCAGGTCTAAGTGCACTGTCTCACTTGTGCTAAATTGAGTGTTACTGGTTATCCCAGAAATTGGAAAACTAGTGGGAAAACTGATTAGGCTGTATAAAACTGACCATTTTCTTTCATCTTTTTATTTTTTGTTTTTATTTAACTCTTCCAGAGTTAGTAAAAGTTGACCAGTTCTACATTATTTTCTATAATGCTGTCACTGGAAGATTTTAAAACTGCATAATTTTTTTATGAACCGTGCATTATGTACACATGTAAAGATATGTATGGGCAAGAATAAAATGATTTGAACAAATAATCGTACGAAATCATAGAGGAACGATGAGTATGTTAAATCCATAGAGGTGGACCGCACTTTGTTAATGTAAATATTTATCAGATGTAATGCTTCTTTCACAGTAAGGTTGTTAATTTATTGTTTGTTAAATTTTAAATACTTTGTATTTGGTTAGAAGTGCTGTATGCTGTTTATTGTGTACATTAATATAGTTACAAAATCTTCACTTATATACCCACTTTAAGATATAAAGCAGACAGCAAGACTTGAACATCAGTGATATGGGTAACATAGCTGCTTTGAATAACTAAGAATTTTCAGAAATGTGTTGTTAATTTTGAAAATTATTAGCAATATCAGTATGTTTAATCATCATAACATGTTGCCTAGTGCAAAAGATTTTTGCAATATGTTAGTAGGACAGAAGAGTATCCCTGAAGAGGTTATGTAGCATATTTAAAAATCATCTAAAATGCAAAAATTTTGGGTAGTACTGCATTGTAGGTGTCTAAGTTAAAAATATGTTCTCAAAAAAAAAAAAAAAAAAAAAAACATACCAGTACAGTCTGGACCAATCTTTGATATTAGCATACGAGAATTAATAATAATGCATATACTTTAACATGTTCGCTGCTGCTTATATTTGTGAGGGCCCTTTCTGTATGCCTTTAGTGTAACTTATAATATTTTTTCTAGATTTTGATTTGATATCGTTCTTCAATGATTATTCCTCTGGGGCACTGGAACAAGTAGCCACTACGTTTTAGTAAATGGAAGGGATTCGTTGAATTTCCTTCCATTTATTAATTTGATGGATCCCTTTCATTTTTAGTAAATGGAAGGGATTCATCTATGAAGAATCATCACTCCAATTAACACCAGCATCTGTTGTTTGCCTTTCTGACATCAACAAATGCATTTGAATGAGATTCAGAATCTGCATCACTTGAATAGATTTCATAATATATATTTCATAATCAGAAGACATATTATAAAGTTGATTCAATGTCATCAGCTTCAACATGCTCCCCCAGGCTGTGGATCCATTATAACAACTGTTTAGAGTAAAATTTTACAGGAAAACACTTTTTACACAATTTTTATCAGTAGACACATGCTGATGGGTTTTTTTTTTTTTTTTTTCACAAACTAAAGAATTAAAATTCAGCGAGCATAATCTTCAAAAAATTTTACATTTTCTTCTTGTGTTAAATGCTAAACTAGATAAAATAACTTTAGCATAAGCAAAGAACATGAAACTGTGAACCAGTTATACAGGTTTTATAGTTCTCTCTAGACAGTGCAATTGATGCTAAGTACAATCTCAGTTAGAATGTAAATAACCCATAGTTAAATCAGTGTGCCAATATCAATCAGTTGTTTGTTTCACGTCTTTCCTTTTACAGCACTCATTTATTGACTGCAATTGAATGACACATATTTGCATTAAGGCACAACACTTGAGGTTTGTTTTGACACAAGTTTGTGTTCCAGAGGAAAATGTGTTAAGTGATTTAACATATTTAATTAATGCTCTAAGATTCATATTTATCAGCCACAGGATCCTATTCATTTTTGGTTGCAAACTTTTTTTTTTTTTTAATGTGACTTGACCACGAGTGATCTCTGCAAGATCCACGTCTGTACCGCATTTTCATTTAAATATTTCACTAATATTGCTCCTCTTATTCCATACTGGCTGAACAAGATGGGCACATTTAATGATCATATAACTTAATTTTTCATATTTTATAGCTAAAATCACTAAATTTTTTTTCTTTGAAAATATTCCTTGTGTAAAAAGTCTTCCGCCCTTAATACCATAAACAACTTTAGAAATTTTGGGGTTCAGGAATTAGCCCATTCACTTTGAAGGATGTCGGCATTTAACTACAAGGAAAATATCAGTTTTAGGAGTAATGATTACCAATCATATTATAATGAAAATTCTTGCATCTCTGTTAGTTTTAACTTTGATAAATACCTCATAGCATGTTACTGCTAATTCCATTTTGAGTGACATGATCACTTTGTTATCGCTCAGACTAATATGCAAATCAGTAATGATGCTGTTCAGCATGTTATAGTCATGTTCTAATTATATTTGAAAGGGCATTATTCAGAGAGACTTTTTTCCACATAATAAAATTTGTATTTCAATTGGACAGTAACGTGAGAAAAGATTTTTACAGATTTCCTGACCCTGTGCAGGATTGGGATATCTATAAAACTTTTTTTTTTTCTCACTTTACCGTCCAGTGAACCAGGATTTTGTGGGAAAAGTTTCTCATTTAATTATATTAATAATCATATTTTTGTTTATTTTTACACATTTTGGAAAGAATGTCTCCTTATTTCAGAGTAACAAAATTCTATATCTGTAAAGCAAATTTGATGTATCTTATCAAATTCAATATTTGATAAGATGCATCAAAATTTGGGAAAGAAAAACATGACATTCACTGCTTTACTAAAGTCATGGGACATTTGTAGTTACAAACAAGTATTTATTCAAGGAAATTTAATAGCATGCTGATCCATTTTTGGCCTTAATGAATACTTCAGTGTGCCATAGAACATTAGTAGAATGTTGGTAATGTCCTCTTTTAAAACATAAGTTGCATCAATGAAGAGAGACCTGTCTTTTCTTTGCCTAATTCTGCATTCCAGTTCATTCAAAAGGTATTTATTTGGATTGTGATCCTCTGCACTGGTTATTGTAATTTTTATTGTGTAAAATTGTAAGTTTGCAAACTTTGCTTTGTGACATAGAACATTGTTATATTGGAAGGTGTAAGGGTAGTTTCTGTAAATTTGACACAATTGTCCAGAACATCGATGTCAGATGCAGCATTCATGGTTCTGTGATCAGTGGGCTTGTCCATACCACGAGAAACATTCCCCTGACCATGACACTCTCCATTTCCACCTGAAATTAGAACAGCACACTCTGGCAGTAAATGTTCTAGACATTTCTCCATACCCAAGCACGTCCATGTGACTGAAAGGATGTGTAGCATGACCTTTTACTCCAAAGGACTGATTCTCATTGATTCACATCGATAGCCATTGATGTGGATCTCTGATAAAAGAATATCATTGATCCTTAACCATGCCATTTGATGATATACATTTGTTTTTGCCAACAAAGGCCATGGGCTCTTCCATAAATTTTCATGGCATTCACCTCTGTGTTACGGAAGCAATTACAATTTAGCCCTGGCTACTTTCAGCTCCAAATTCCAATTTGTGTTGCATCTGACAAGCTCAAATAACCAGCACTGTCTCGATATGTAGGTCATATGGTCATTTCTTAGGCTCTGTGTCACTTCTGGACTTTGTTTCTTCAGCATGGTGAAAATTTGTCAACTGGATTATTTAATTCCTGAGCAGGTGCCTTGCCTTCAAAGATGTATGGAAGTTTTCCTTCAACCAGCAGGCAGTTTAACATTGGAACAAATGTCTATCTGTTGTTGTGGAAGTGGGTAGTTTGAATAAATTCAAGGAAGAATTAAACAAATTATTGGAAGGGATGGACAAGTGATGTGGGAAGCTTTATTTTATTTTTTAGCCATAAACTTGCTTTTCTAAAGCTAGCAAACTTACTTTATTGTGATGAATAGTAGCATTACTTCTTTGCATATCGTATGATATATTCATTGAAAATGTCTGATAACATGAACAGTTGTGGTTACTGTTTATAAAGTTGTTATAATATTTATAATGTACATTTAATCATACATCAATGTTGTGTTCAGTTTTCTAAATTCATTGCGGTGAGAAAAAAGTTACTAGCCATCTTCATCTGACCAAAGTACTATAATTTCTCAGCACATCAAACGTAATGTATTATCAAAGTGTATATATATTGTATGAGACATTATATATATGTATGTATGTACGATGTACACATAAATGTATTTTTCTCATAAACCCTTCTATATATGTTAGAATATGCTTTCTTATTTTTGTTGAGGTTTATGTCTGTTAAGAAACATTTTATTTCTCTAAACTCATAACCAACTATATTTTCCTGACAGTTTTTGGTTGTTACTGACTTAAAATCTCAGGTAATGCGTTGACATGATTAGTACATAATGGATAGGTGATAGAGATAGATGTTAAGTGAATACATACATAAGAAATCATAGTGGAATAGATTCGTAGTAAAAAAAAAGAATTCAGTACTTAATGTATATCGGCGAAACAAATGGCAGCTGACAAACACTGCTGATATAACGTTATAAAGTAGAAATCTGTTATACAGACTGTTGCAGTCTTTATTTTTAGTAAACTATAGAATTGTGCATGAATTTAATTCACAACTGAAGCATATGTATGTGTGTACTGGAAAAAGTACAAAACCTTGTGTATATGCAAATGTACAGATTTATTACTAAACTTTTATCCTAGCTACTGTCAATCTTTTGTAATTTATTCTTCTTGTGTGTTGATATTAAATGGACAAATGATCTCACTTGGTAACAAGCTGTACAACATTTTTGTATAATGCTACTTTTAATAAATATTTTTTCTTTTAAAATTTTTGGGGATTTCTGTTTAAGTCAGTTTTATTGTTCTATAGGATGGGTTTATATTACTATAAAATATTGAGATGGATTGTCTCATACTTGCATCATTATTAGATCTGGGTTGTAGTGCATGCACACCCATTTGACAATACACAAGCACAGTTTATTGGAATTTATTTGGTTAATGTTTACAAGCTGTTAGCCCTTCCAGTGATCGTTGCGAGTAGCAGTGATTGACATGCCTAACCCACTATGGTTACTCTTGGGGTGTTTAACCCCCCCTCGGTGCTGTTTTAAAATCAGGAATTCTTTTTCTGTGAACATTAACCATTTATTTATAATGGATAAAATGCCCAAAAGCGTGTAAAAAATTTAGGGGTTATTTATTAACCTTTGCAATTCAAAGTTGTGGAATTGTAAAATTCCACTTTCTGTCTAATGTTATAGCAGCAGCCATGACAGTCTGTGGTGCAATTATGAAATTTGTTTTCCTGCTGTGTCAGCATAATTATTGCACTGCCATCTATTTATATTTCATATAAAAGTGTTGAAAACAGGCAAAAAAAAAAAGCTATTGATATATAAATGATTTATAAAATATTTTAACATGCAAGTTTTGCAAGCCCAAGAATAATTTTTGAACATCACATTCTGATTAGTCTCTTTATGTTGGTGGGGGGGGGAGATTTTGGAGCTGGACTGTATTGGGAAGACTTCAAAGGATTAACGTTTTTTTTCTACAGCCTACAGCAGAAAATATTTCAAGGGTTCCTCTGTGGCACCATAGACATAATACATAAATAACCAGAGTGCAATTTAATTGCATAAATTCGCAAATCTTAATAGAGTATCTGACATTATGGTAGTAGTTATACAATGCAAAACTTGTTTCATCAGTCCTTATTGGTGTACTGATCCATCTGACCTTTGAATTTCTGTAACTTGACAGCCTCAACCTTTTGTGAACATAATTTATTGCAGTAATTCACAACTCACTGACTTAAAAAAAACAAAAAAAAAAAAAAACTGATCCTGCCTATATCTAATTTCAGTTTATGGACTCCAGTTTACTACTCCATCTCAAGGCCTTATAGACCTTAATCAGATCCCCTCGGTGTCTAGTTGCTATACTCTAGCTCACGCATTCAGTTTCTTCATGGTGAAGGCGCCTCCGTAGCCAGGTGGGAAGGAGCAGCAGTGCATAGCACACGCTTCTTGATTAGACCGAGGTTCGAGCCCGTCACCACCAAATACGGAGGATGTGGAAAGGTCAGGGAATGACCACCGCATATCCCGGAGCAATATGGCCTTAGTTGCTAATGCTCCTAAAAACCAAAATAACTAACTAACTAACTCTTCATGGTGATGTACTTTGGGAATTTCATCTGATCAGTTACTCTTCTTTGTACCTTTTTAAGAAGTATTTTTTAAAGTGCAGTCTTCATATTTGAATACAGTATTCCAAGTGTGGTCTTACAATTAACTTATATACAGTGGAAATTATGACCTCCCTATCTTTGCAAGCAAATGTTCAATAATTTTTTTTTTTAATTGGCTGAATTGCAGTCCATATATGGTAACCTATGATCCCAGTATTTTACAGCTTTATACAATAATCCCTTAAGCAGGAAAGTCAAATGCTTTGCTGAGTGACTTAAAATACCTAAGCAGATCAGTAGACCATTTTCCCTTAATAAAGCCATGTGTACTGCACTAAATGGTCCCTTTATTAGGTAACCAAACCTTATGAAATGGAATAAAATAAAGCAGATGGGCTATGTAGGGATGCTGTATGTGTGCCATTCGCTGTGAGAATGGGCAGGACAAAATATTTAACTAACTTTGAGCATGGTACGCTGTGCCATACGTGCCAACATAACCATCTCAGAAACTAACATACGACTAAGATATATCAAGATTGATCCAAAAGACATCCACTCAAAAGCAATACTGTGGTTGGAAACAGCTCTGCATGAGAGGCCAACTGAAGCATCATTTCAGAATGCATAATCTAAATTGTCGCAACGGAGTATCAGCCAATAACTGAAACAGGTTCTCCTGTCAGCAACAGTTACAGTAGCCTTAGGAACATTAACAGTGGACACTGAAGAATTGGGGGAAATGTCTGGTATGGCAAATAATGGTTCCTGCTGTTTTGCCCTAATGGGAGAATTACATTATGCCAAGAAACAGCCTGAGTTCAATGGACTTTTGGCAGGTTCAATGATGGAAGTTGTGGTGATGGTGTGTTGAATGTTTTCATTGTGTAGATTGGGCCCCTTTATACTAGTAGAGCAACATTTGAATGCCATAGGTTATCTAGAAATCATTTCTGGCCTGGAGTATCCCTTTATGGCTTCATTGTATCCATCTGGGAATGGGTTCTTCCAACAGGATAATGTACCATGATATTACTAGAATTGTACAGGTTGCAGGAACAGTGAATTGAGCATGCTTTGGCCTCCCAAGTCACCTAATATCCATCCAATTGATCACCTGAGAAGGTGGAATGTACTCTTTGGAGTAGAGATATGAAGCCAAATTTGTAACAACTATGGCAATCAGTTGTGTCAACGTGGACCAGATCCCTCTTGACACCTTGAATCTGTGCCTTAAGCCCTTGCAGCCCAGGTTTGAATCTCATAAAAGCAAGGATTTTTATGGATTTTTTTCATTTGGCTGAATGGGTCTCAGGCGAGGAACACATGATTTTCACCCCAGAATTAGATTGTCCAACAAATCGACTACTGAATACATGCAATTTATAGATAATATACTGTTGCCTCATGGTGTTGAGTTGCTTTGTTGCTTAATACGTACTGTTAGGACTAAAGGGAAGGACCTTGTTGTTAGGTAGATGTACCTAATAAAGTGGCGACTTAATGTACGAGCCCCTATATTATTATTATTAGCCATATAGTGCAAGGAAGCCTGAGGCTTATGCTGCACCAGCCAAAGAAAATTCCCAAGTTACCCAGAGAGAGAGAAGTAGAGGGGAATCACCAAGAAAGAGAAGAACGATGATATCCAGCTGAGGACCCTGAATTTGCCATGCCAATACCAGATGTGAGCCCCTGGGGTATTACATCCTTGTTCATCATTTCCATGATTTTCCCTACCAATGGATGATGGTAGGGAAAATCAAAGATGGCCTTGTGATTAATCTGAATGGTGTAATATTATCTTGCTGTTACCTTCAAAATTGCTGTATGTACACTGCCCTGCCATTAATATCCAGACACCTGCCTTTAGACAAAAAAAAAAGCTTTTATTGTGTCATTTAATATTTTGTGCTGAAACCCTTTGCTTTTATGAAAGCCTTCAATCTTTGTGGCATACTATCAACCAGCTTTTTATAAATGTCAGGTTATATGTTCCTCCACTCAGCCTTTAACGCAGCCACCAGTTCGGCCTTGTTCTTTGTGCAATCTCGATGTGCACACATCCGACAATCCAATACATCCTAAAGATGCTTGATAGGGTTTGGATCAGTTCTCTGTGCTGGCAATCCAACTTTTCCACACCCGTGTCCTCAAATCACTCTGTTAAGACCTGAGCAGTATGGCATGGCGCGTTTTCTTGCTGATACAGGTATGGGCCTTCCCAAAAGTATTGCCATAATGTTGGAAGTGCATAATTGTTCCGCCTTCCTGGTATTGCACAGCATTCATGGTTTTGTCGATAACGACTAATGGGCCCAAGCCAAACTGTGAAAGAAGCACCATACCATGACACTGCCTCCACCAAACTTCTTTGTTGGGAGGATACAATCAGGAAGGAACTGTTTCCCTGGCATTCGCCACACCCAGGAATGACCAGACTGGTAGCATGCGAATCTCAACTTGTCTGTCTATAGGACTTTTCCACTCTACAGTTCAAGATTTGCACTCCTTACACCATGTTAATCAGCATCTAGCATTTGTTGAAGTGATCAACTCTGTTGAACCATTGAGGTAATTCTGTTGAATGTATCATCTGCATGCCCACTTTTGCAATTGTCTGTTCAAAGCCCCAATGTGCATATTTATAGCAGGTTCTGTGACGTGTTGCGTGCATAGGACCTGTTTCCCTATCCATGGAGGAGTGTCCGGGTGTTAATGGTAGGGTAGTGTTAATCGGCATCTAGCATTTGTTGAGGTGATCAATTCTGTTGAACCGTTGCATGTCCACTTTTGCAATTGTCTGTTTGAAGCCCCCATGTGCATATTTATAGCAGGTTCTGTAACGTGTTGCATGCATAGGCCCTGTTTCCCCATCCATGGAGGAGTGTCCGGATATTAATGGTAGGGTAGCGTATACTGTCAACTCCAGGACTTTACTTACCTTTAGACCAAAACGATTTTATAATAACCTGTACGTGTAATTGTAATTTCGTGCTGCTCAGCTTGACTTGTGCAGAATCCCACTGTGGAGAGCCTTTCATCTGTAAAGATCAAATTAGATGCTAAATTTATCAGAAACATCAGCCATGTTATGTATGCCTTTCTCACAACCGTTAGGCAGTGGTTTGATCGGAATCGTTTTCTTTATGTTCAAACACGAGAAATTTGTCTCCATTCTTTCGTCCTCAACCAGAGATTTCTCATGATCTGACTTTGCCAGTTTAATCTCTTATATGGGACACTATTACAAATCAACTTGGAGCTCTTGCAGTGCCTTAGGAACACTAACAGTGGACACTGAAAAATTGGGGGAAATGTCTGGCATGGCAAATAATGATTCCCACCCTTTTCTGCCCTTATGGATAGCACCATCCTCCCCACATCCGGTGAAAAGACCCAAGTTCGAATCCTGTCAAATGGCGCGAGGACTTTTTTGGGTCTCTTTCACAATGTGGCTGAGTTAGTCTGTCTCAGACGAGGGTAGCATAGTTCTTTCTCCCGGAAATTCGAATTTTTGTCGAGCAAACAGCAAATCGACCAGAGAACACATGCAATTTACAAACAATATATACAGGGCAATGTAGACCAAGTTTTGCTGATGCTCCTAAAATCCTACAACAACCAATCACTTTTCTGCTCTTTTAAACTGTCCAGTTCATTATTCATCTATCTTGGAATGATGAATTTTCTTAATTTAAATGTATTCCATTATTCTCCAATATGTGTCATCCCTGTGCTATCTGCCCAGTTGATGCTGGCAATGTAGCAGAGACTATCATAGTCACTTTTCTGAAATTAAAATCCTTTCCTTTTACAAATGCAAATTAGTACCCTGTGATAACTCCCTGATAAGGGTTTCCAGCTCAAGTTTATATAGTGCTCTTAGGCCACATTGATTGATGGTACCCGCCGATGCGAAGATTTTCATTTTTTAGAATGATTAATTTTTTATTTTATTTACTTAGCAAAAGTAAATTATGAGCAATATAATTATGTAAATTATGAATTTAATATTGTGTTTATAACATGTTAACACATGAAATACACAATATTTCTGGTGGGCTTTGTTTTTTGGGGGAAGGAGGTGGCGTTGGTCCCCCTAAACCTTGGCTCCCCTGGGCCAGTGCCTACTCGTCCTTACCCTAAAGCTGGCCCTGAGGGCTTCCATACCACCAGTCCTGTGATACCTAATACTTATTCAGTTCGTGGATGATGATCAGGTCTAGAATAACCTTGCCTGTAGTACTTTCCCTGAAATGCTGATACACAAAACATCTAGTTGATTAAAATTTGAAATTAAAAATAATAAATAAAAATTAAAATATTAAAAATAAGGGACAAATTTCAATAACCCATTCATGCCACTTGACCATTCCACCTGTATTGATCATACTGCTTGCAATCTGGTCTGTAGCGTATGACTCTCTCATTTTCTCTTTTATTCCCGGCTATTGCACACCGCAGATTCTGTACTGGAATATACACTCCTGTCTAAAAGTTTGGAATCATGTTTCATTTTTATTAACAAATTGGCCCCATTTTATTAAAATGGGGACAATTTGTTTATCAATTTTTATTAAAATATTTTTTATTATGTATAAAAATGAAAAAAACTTAAATAACATTTAAGAAATGTCTAGAATATTCCACAAAGTCTTCTGCGTAGAAGAATTCTGAATGTTGTAGCTGATTCTAGAAAGTGGAAATATTGTTTCAATATTACAGCTTGCAGTTGATTCTAAAGTGTTTTGCAATAATTTAAATTTAGATATAAGAGCGATAACTTATAAATTCGAACACCTGCCATTCAAAGTGTTTGATGCAAGTTTTGTGATAAACATGGCAAGGAATAAGGAACTGAGCGCTGAAAAAAGAAGTCCTATTATAACTCTGTATAAAGAAAGTTTCTCCATATGAAATATTGGAAAAAACTAGGTGTTTCATTTAAAGGAGTACAAATTATCATTCGATAATTCTAAGAAGACTGGCAGTTTAAAGGAAAAACGACGACCAGGAGGACCAAGTACAGAGAAGGGAAACAAGATTGGTGAGGGAAACGAAAGGGTGGTCTTACGAAGAAAGGCTTAAGTCCTACAAATTGCAGCTTCTGGAGACTAGGCACCTGCGAGGTGATCTGATTGAGGTGTATAAGGCCTTGAATGGGTTGAGCAGTCTCAATTCTGATGGGAATCATCCTGTTGCTCAGATTACGAACCTGAAGGGACATAAATTCTAATTGAGGAAAAACAGTTATAGAATGGATGTGTGGAAATTTGCCTTTAGCCAGGGGGTAGTTGATTGCTGGAACAAGCTTCCATCTGTCGTGGAAGTTGATAGCTTAAATAAATTCAAGGAGGAACTGGGCAAACGTTTAGAGGGAATGGATGTGCGACATGTTTTTTTTTGTTTTGTTTTTTGGCTGATGCCACATAAGCTTGCTTCCTTGCATCATATGCTTCGATTACTATTACCGCACGTAAAAACGAAAGCACATGATATGATCATAACAATGATTTCTAAATGCACCGAAATCAGAGCTTAGTTCAATAGGAACAGAGAAACTCCTGTATCTACATCCACTGTAAAACTTCGACTTAAACAAGCAGGACTTCATGGTACTCCCCAGATGTGAGCCCCCACATCTGGTGAGTTCTTCCATACTCACCAGATATGGGGGCTCACATCTGGTGAGTATGGGAGTGGCACGCCCAGGGTCCTGAGCTGGATATCATCATTCTTCTCTTTCTTGGTGATTCCCTTTTATTTCTGACTCTCTCTCTCTCTCTCTCTCTCTCTCTCTCTCTCTCTCTCTCTCAGGGGTAACTCAGAAATTTTTTTTTTTTGGCTGGTGCAGCAAAAGCCTCAGGCTTCCTTGCACCATATGGCTAATTATAATAATAATAATTGAAGAGTAGAAAAATGTAATATTATGTGGACGGATGGATCCAAGAGTTTATGTGAGACAATCAACTGAAGTAAAAATGGGTTTTTGTTTGTTTGTTTATTTATTTATTTTTTTTAGAGTGGGTAACATCGTTATAATTGAAGGAATTTTAAGCAAAGAAGGCTATAAAAACGTTCTTGAATAAGAATGTAATATCCTCTGGACTTCGACTTTGTGGAAGAAATCTTATATTACAACACAGTGACCCGAAGTACAGCTCTATGCTGTGTACGGACTTTCTAGCAACTAAACAACAGGAGGGAGTATTGGAAATTATGGCGTGGCCACCCCAGTCGCCTGATTTAAACCCAATACAGTTTTTATGGGACCATCTAGACCAGTGGTTCCCAATCTGTGTGCCGCGAGATTAGGAAAAATTCCATTGAGTTCGATGACAATCACTATTTCGCTGCGCCGTCTTTTAACTTAAAGTGTGACTTGGGCTACAAAAGATTGGAAACCACTAATCTAAACAGTGAAGTCCGTGAATTCTGCCCATCTTCCGAAAATTTATGGGAAACCTTGCAGATCTCTTGGAATAATGTTAGTAGAGACACTATTATAAAATTAATCGCCAGAATGCCACATCTGTGTAAAGCAATGATAAAATCTCGTGGAGGATATTTTGATAAAAAATCTGTATAGTTGTTAATATTAATCATTTCGATATTTTTTGCTGTAGATTTTTCAATGCGTAAGAAGAAGTCTTAAATACTTTGTAATGTTTTGTTTTTTATATATATATATTAAACCTTACATTGTCCTAGCTGATTTTAAAATAAATTAAGAAAAGTGTTTTCATATGTGATTCCGAACTGTTAGCAGCAGTGTATAAATGGCCTAAGTTGCTAATGTACAGGCGCGGCACTAGTGTTTATGGCGCCCCTAAGCAGAAATGTATTTGGCACTCTTGAGATACTTTTATTAAATATTATTATAATAAAAATTTTGAATTCCGTCGCCCCCAGATGTTAGTGCCCCTGCTTACCGTGTTCCACCAGCCCTGCTTACGTACCTAAAACCCTACGAAACCAACCAGCCAATCAGCCTCCCATGAAGTCATAAAAGCTTGTTTTCCTCGCATAAACTTCCATTTCTTTTAAAACATTTCTTGCCCTTGTAATCTTTACAATATCAACTGTTGCAGGCCTCAAACAAAAACGCTTGAGACGCATGCAACTGTTACTCTGTCCCAATATCAACAGATAAATGTGTATCTAGTATTAGCAATGGCCACATGGTGCAAGGAAGCCTGTGCTGAACCAGCCCAAAAAATAAAAATAAGAAAATTAAAAATAATAATAAATAAGAGAAAAGGAAATAGACAAAATGTGCATTTCCCTCCTCCTGTAGATAATTATCCAGCTGACTTGAATTTCCCCAAACTGTCAGCCTCTACCATCCATCCATATTACCTTTTGCTTCTCTGAACCCTTAAGATTTTCTCACTGATACTGGCAAAACACCTTTAAAATGTTCAAGTGTATTCCATCTCTGCAAAATCTTCTTCACTTACTAAGGTTGGACATACTAATAACACCCCCCCCTCCCCAAAAAACAAGGTGCAAGCTCGCGTGACTGCTAAACTTTTTTTTTTTTTTTTTTATTAATACTCAAACGTTCTGGTTGTTATTTGGGGGGGAGGGATGTTTTATAAAATGTTAACACGGTCATATTATTTTCTCCTATGTCTAGTTTTTTTTTTTTTTTATACGGTGTTGCTGTTTTGATTGTGTTCTAAAATCTTCACGCAGATAGTGGGGGGAGGGGAGGAAGTTCACTCACTAAACCCGACAGCGCAGTATTTATCCAATCTCCGTAACGAAACGCTAGCGGAAATACCTGCTTTTATTAGTAGCGATTGCAGCGCCCCTATGTTCTGAACGAAAGTAACTTGTCGAAGAAGTAAAGTTAACAATGTGATCTTGTGTGACGCTGACAGCGGTTTGATCCATTTTCTAAGGTTAAATGCACAGATTAACTAATTACCATAACGGTGGTAAGAAAAAAAACAAAACGAATTGCAATTTAAAGTTCCTTGGCTAATCCCTTATTTGTTATCGTTCATTAACACCGTGTTCCCAAGTGGAAATACAATGCGTGTGGTTATTTGTGAATAGCATGTCAAGAACAGACGACCGTCAGTTGCAGACGATGGACACAGGTAGATGCGTTACCCCGGTCTGTCCGTACTGCCCCTGCGAATAGAATGAAGGTAAGTTTGTTTGAATTATCGAAATAATTGCAGAAAATAATGATTTATAGAATTCAATATTATGTTAACGACTATCCTGATCTTTTGCTTTTCAGATCTCGTGAATTTTTTCGTGAATTTTTACGTAGACGCACCTTGCTTCCGTTTGATATTCGTAGCGATTTTTAAATTTATTTTCTGTTGCAGAAATTCGTAATGTAGGTTAATTTTACGGTTATTTTAGTCGTGAAATGAGTCTAAGCGTTAGTATGGGGATATAGCAAACTGATGCCCTGTGGCCCGAGTTGCCTTTACGCTAATTTATATTGCTTTCAAAGACATGTGGGCTACTTGCTGTGATTGACAAGGTTACACCAATACGATGTGATAACTAGCATAGAAACGACCTGCTCGTGTGGGAAATATTTGATTTTGCAAGTTTTGCATTACTCATTCAAGGACATGAAGTGCTGTGGTATCTTAAAAAAATCTTATTTGTGTTATTATCAAACTATCCATAATATCTTTACATTTCTTTTATCGTAAGAAACAAAAGTGTTTCTTATTTTATTAGATACGCTCGCTCACATATAACCAAAATCTTCCAATTAGAAACTTGTAGGCAATTCTTGAAGATAAACATGTTGGAAATGACTTGCTCCACTGGCCTTGGACACACATCGTTGACTGTGTGTGTGTGTGAGTAATATAGTTGTAGCTTCTTACTGACCTTTCCTCTTAACGTGCATGTACTGATGGATATTTTTTTTTGAGTATTTAATATTTTATCTTTTAATATGTCAGTGTGCAGGTATAATAGTCAGCAGATCACGCGTTCGAATCTGCACGACGTCACAAAATATGTCTGCTGTAAATCACTGCAATTGTAGACGCCTTGCCCTATCTAGTTATCCCGAACTAAGCATTAAAAAAAAAATAATAAAAAATAGATTTCGTATAAGTCCAGAGTGTAGACGAAAAATAAAATAATAATAAATATATAATTATAGTACTTTTCAATGTCCTAATCAATGTTTTGACGACCAAACATTAAAAATTTTGCTTTCCAAAAATCAATTTAACCTATCAATCAATATAATCAGTTTAACCTATCAATCAATTTAACCCCTCGTGCGTAATGTGTAGACTATTGAGTATGAGTGATTCCAGCTGTTTCACTTATCTTTAATAACACGAAATCCCTTTTAGATTTATCATTTTAAGGTGGTCAAGTGTTTCTTCTTCTTCTGAATACTCAGGTTTCGAGTAATTTATCTTGGACTAGCATTTCCTCATAGTGTTTCATGATTTTGAAAGTACAGTATATCTAACGGTGCGATATATCCCGCTAGAGTACGCTAGTGTACAAAGTTTAAAACCATTTATTTATATTTATTTATTTATGTTTTCATAGGAATTGCCAGTACAGCAAATTTTAAGAATATATTAAAATTCTTTACACTATTGACCTTGATTTTGATTAATCAAGAACTTGTTTATTCTAAACCACTTATTTGTCTAATAATTAATTTTTCGGATAATTCAGCAATATACTTAGAGTAGAAAATTATTTTCGAATGGAAAAAAAAAATAAAAAAAAAAAAAAAAAATATATATATATATATATATATATATATATATATAATAATGATAAATAAATATTAATTTATTATTAACTAATTTATTAATTAATACAATAAATAAATATTAAAATAGGTATTTTTATAATTTTTTTATGATAAATGTTTATAAATTCCAGGATTTATGGCAGCATTGCAGTTTTCGTCTGCTTTATAAATTAACTAAAACGATACTTTGCGCATGCTGATTACTGAGAAATGTTCAGTGAATTGTTTGTTTATAAATATGGGATTTGTTTATCGCAACAAAATTTTGTTTGCATTGTAATTTATTAAATAATTAAATTGGACAGATTAATTAGAATTAATTACAAACAGGTAAGGCAGTGTTGGTTTAAAACAAAACAAAAACCTATCCATCTGATCAATAAGCTCAGCTATAAACGAAAGACAAATTATCACAAGTGATTATTTGCGAGATTTGAAAAAAAAAAAAAAAATAAATAAATATGTATATATATAGAAAATTAATAAATAACTTATGTAAAGTTAACTAAACAAGTAGCTACCAGCTTATCCTATATGAAATATATCTTACCTATTTTACTAATTGTACTTAAACTATACAAAAAAAAAATATATATATATATATATATACACTCGTCCAAATAACGTATGTATATGGCAATATTTTTTACAGATTGCATCAGACAAGATTGACACGCGTAGGTGATGACGTAATATTGCATCAGCTGCTACTTTCAGTGATATAAGCAGGCTCTGCAAGAGTTGCAGTCATTCCTTGCTTGTGTCAGGATGGCGAGTTACGTGCAGTTGACCACGAAGAAAGAGTGCTATTGTTGCTTTACGAGAGGAAGGATGTTCTTCCCGTCATATTGCTTATAGAGTGTCTTGTAATCAGTCGACAGTGAGTAGATTTCTTTCCAAATTCAAGAATACTGGTTCTGCTGATAGGGAAAAAAAGGATACGGACGCAAATGAGTCTTTACGCCAAAACAGGACCGCGTTTTGAACCGCTTATGCCTTAAAAACCATAAAGCTTCTTCGTCTGAGCCGAAAAGAGAATGGCAAGAACATACAGGAATTGTAGCAAGTGCAGTAACAGTCAGAAGACGCCTGTTCAAAAATGGATTTGTAACCCGCCATCCTAAAAAGCAGCTCCTCCTCACACAAAAAGTGAAAAAGGCCTGATTAATTTGGTGTAAGGAGCATGTAAAATGGATCCCCGAGCAGTGGAAGTCAGTTATTTTGTCGGATGAGAAGAGCGCGCGGGTGCATAAGTACACGTGCCTTGAGTGACCGGGGTTCAAGCCTGTGACTGCTGAATACGGTGCTGTTTCTTGTATTCTGCCTATCTTGTGAACTCCTCTGACCGTTTGGTCGTCCCGGAGTATAAACAGATAATTTATTTATTATTTAAATTCAACCTGCATGGCTCTGATGGGAGACAAACGATTTGCCGTAGACGTGGTGAAGAATGCCATTCAGGTTATATGGTGTGATTCCCTACCAGCCAAACGATATGAGGGCGCATTTCGTATCGCGGAGTAGGTCACCTGCAGTTTATAAAAGGTTCCGTAAATGCCAGTGGATACCTGGCTATATTGGAAGGCAAATTGCTGCCAACCATTAGAGACCATTTCAACCTGCCAAGTAACTGCATCTTCCAGGACGACTCTGGTCCTTGTCATCGGGCGAAAAGTGCAAGTAGGCACTTCTGTAGTTACTTTTGCTTCATTTCTGTAGTAGAGGTTCGACAGTAATTTGTTACAGGTGAAAAAATGGTTGAAAGAACGGTCCATTACAACTGTTAGCTGGCCAGGAAACTGCCCGGACCTGAATCCTATAAGGAACTGGTGGCATATTGTGAAATCTGCAATTGCCAGAAAGATACCAAAGAACCTTCGTGAACTTCAGGAAGCCATAATTCGTGTTTGGAACCACGAACTATCAGTTGATTTTCTTCAGAAATTGATCTTGTCAATGCCTCGACGGTGTGCTGCTGTCATCAGGGCCAGAGGCGGTTCAACTAAATATTAGTTTGCACCTGGTGAACTTTTCATTTTGTTTTCCATTTAAAATAATAAACTGAGGGCTTCTGATAACATTCCAGCCATAATTGTCGTGTTTACCAAAACTGTTGTATAAAGGTTGCAAATGCTCATTTTGGAATATTTTGAGATCACCTGTCAAATATTACTTAGCTTTGCCTTCACTATTAATAAATATCTTTTGTTTATATTTCTATTTGTGATGGTAGTCATTAATGTAACATACCATCGCGAAAAAGGGTTAGAAATGTGAAATTCCTAGGTGATGCCCTTTCTTTGAACACCAGTGTGTGTGTGCGTGTATATATATATGGGATTACGAATTGAAATTATAATATAATGCATAGTACTGTGAATATGTTACTGTAATTGTGTCTGCGCGATAGCATAGTTGCACCATCACTGTCTTTTCCAGAGAAAAAGGCCCCGGTTCGAATCCCATGAATGATACGAGGAACTTTTATGGGCTTTTTTTCACTCTGTGGCTGAGTTAGTCGGTCTCAGGCGTAGATAGCAATATTTTCTCCCTCGGAAACTCAGGTTTTTCATCCAACAAATCGACCAGAAAATACACGATACATTAGGTAGCCGAAAATCGCATTCGTGTGACTTTATTATTATTTTTTTTTTATTGATATATATATATATATATATATATATATATATATATATATATATATATATATATATATCTGTGAATATCATATTACTGTTGTTTGTATAATGCCCAATAGTCTTAATAATTTTTTTAAAGAAAACATTCACGTCATTATTCAAACAGACGAGAAATAAAAGCATGTTTGATAGCGTTGCCATTTTTATGGTAGCATAGAATTTTAAAAGAATGCTTTGCGCATGCTTGGTACCGAGAAGAAATTTCAAATGATGTCTGCCATTTCGTAATGTAAATGTATTTGTCCTATAATTATTTAACTGAATTAATTAAATAATTAAAATGCATATTTTTGAATATATACTAGCGTATTTTTGTTTTTCTCCTTTCTGTCGTTATGTTTCGCAATTGGCGTGCAAGTTGAGTCCATTTTCAATAAAATCAAAAAAATGGGAGCTACATTTTTCAGTTTCAAGGACTTGAATGCGATATAAATATAAGATTTGTTTATTTCGAGAATCGTTTATCCAAGCCCATCCTCTTCCAGTATATGCAATTATTTTCTTTTATGAAGTATATCTTTGTAAATTCAATGTAAATATTAAAAGACCACTTTTTTTTTTTTTTTTTTTTTTTGAATAAAAATAATGTTATCGGTACCTTGCTCATGGTCAGATTAATGGATACAGTTGGCTTCCCCGCTATCACCGAAAGGGGGAAAACTGCTTTTTGTTAATCATGGTTGTTATTTTTTGTACATATATAACAGTGAATCATAAATATATATTTCCTTTTGGTACTCCTTGCGCTCACATAAATTTATGGAAATATCTTTAAACATCAACGGGGTGGATATTTCAAAGACTAAAAACTGTCCACTTTATTTGCTGATCATTATGAATCTTTTTGCACAAAAACTGCGTTAACCGATCCAGTAAAAAGTCATTCACCCAACACGGAAATGATATTCTAAATAACGTATTTCTACACTTGTGTGATCGAACTTGCGGAGACTAGAAGCTTACACTACCATGTACAGTATTCGGTCCAAGGGGGCGTATCACTGTTTAGGCTTCTAATGTTCCCTTCGTCCACCCAGCTTGAAGCGTGTACTGTTTTCAGTTCAGCCTATACACGTGTTGTTTTTTTATCTACGATTTTCCCAAAATGTGTAGTTTCGGGCGACTTACGATTCACGTACTGCTTTTGTTTTCGTTTGCGGATTTCTACCGTGGGTTTAGAGGCCGGGGCAAGGAAAGTTTAGAATGCAAAACTTGCAACTACGTTTATCAGAATAAAAGACCGCATTACTAATCCAGTTCATGTTTTTTAAGGCTAAGGACACCCATTTTCTGCTGCGGAGGAGGAAGAAAGAAGTCCTAATTTACCACATGAGAGATTAAGCTGTTTTATTGAAAATGTTGCACTTAAATTGAATAAATTAATTGCTTGGGTGGAACCCATGCAATCTGGAACCTAAAGAGAAATAGAAGGATGTACAAAATAATGGAAACACTTGTGCTAAGAGTTACAGGTATGCACTAATATTGTGTTGGGCCACCCTTTGCTTTTAAAGTAGCTTGTATTTTACGTGGAATAGATTTAAATAAATCTTGAGCTATCTCAAGAGGCATATTGGACTATTCTTCATGGAGGAACATTTCAAGCCCCTTTGAGCAATGAAGGTGGAGGAAATTCTGCTTACAGTGGCTCAATAACGTTTAAGTCTGGTGATTCTGCAAGCCACGAAAGATGCTTAGCCTCCGTTTCATACTCCTGAAACCAATATTGGACACATACCTGACTGTTTGTGCTACAGCATTATCATCTTAAAACATGGTATCGTTTGTGGGAAATATTGTTTGCGCCATGGGATGAAATTGGTCACTCAGAATATCAAAATAATCAGTGGCAATAATTCACGGTGGTGATAGGGCCTAAAGAATATCAAGCTTTTGCTGCCCAAACCATTGTTGATCCTCTTCCTCCATGTTTGACGGTTAGCACAAGAGAATCAGGATGATGCGCTTCCTTTGGCATTCGCCAAACGTAAACTCTCCCTAATGTTGGAAAAAGTGCGAATGATGATTTTTTGATGATGACATATTTACAATCATCAAGCGTCCAGTTTTTGTGTTCTTTCACCATTGCATCCTCTTTCTAGCATTATCATCAGTAACGACTAGGTTGGTAATAGCGGCTGTCATAAATTGCTTTATGAAGTTCTTGGAACTGTTTTGATAGCAACTGGATTGCTGAGACTCACATTAAATTCTTCAGTTATTTTCGAGGCAGTACCTTTTATATTTTCGCGCTATAGTCCTCTCAGTGTCTAGCAGTCTCAGTCAGTTTCGATTTTCTGCCACAATTTGTTAAATAATAAACATCAGAGTTTCTTTTTCCATGGTGATTGCACATCACTTTCGATACAGTTGCTCTGGATACATTAAAAAAATCAGCAGTTTAGTCATCGATGTCCCTGCTAAACGTGCGCGAACAATTTTACCTTTCTGGAATTCAAACAGGTCACTCATTTCCTTCCTGTACCTTTTAATATCACTTCTAAATAAACATCAGGTTTTATTATCTTTCCTTCACAGTACTGCCTGCAAGAAAGAAAAAAAAAAAAATCAGTGTATGATTTTTACGCCATACAACCATTAATAAAACTTCTACTTCCATATAAGGTGTTTCTATTATTTTGTCCGCCCTTGTAAGCAATTCTAATGAATTTGATTGTACCGAATTAAATCTGACGTTCAAAAGTTTTTCACCATCCACCATTTCAAACGAAATGAGAATTATGTACGAATAAAATCTTATTGTAAGAAATTATGAACAAAATATATTTTTTTTCCTTTTCAAAACTAACGTGTGGAGTTCTTTTTGAAGGCCAATAATGGTCAGTCAGCATACTTGGATTCTACCCTCTTTGGTAGCGCTCGTCTAGATCGGATATCGCTTAATGGAACCTTTCAGTTTGTTCATAACTAACAACGCCAAGATCTGATGGGAGAGATGTGTCAAATATCTCTAAAGGGACATATATTGCGAGCCATTTAGAACATTTCTTTTAACAGTATTAACATAATGTTCTGCTCAAACGTTGCTTAGGAAATTGGTCATAACTATTTTAAAAGAATTCCATGCTGCTTTCTTTTATTTTTTAATTGTAGATTCTAATGCCCGCAGATTCAAATTTGCTGCCCAGTATGAGCTTTCAACTTTGTGGGCAAAAAAAAAAAAAAAACCTCTGATTTTTGCTCAACTTATTCTGGGAAGTTTATTTTGTAAAATATAACTTATCCACCTATCACCTTCAGATCACAAATATTCTATAAATACATGGTGAATACAAGACTCTCGATTATCCAGGGATGAATTAACTGGAATATCTAGGGTCCACGGAAGTCTGTCAGATAACAGAAAAGAAATGCGTAGAATCCATTAGAGATATTCGTTTGCATTTTGTAATGTTTCCTATAGACAAAGACTTGAATTTCTGATAAATCTTATTACCCCTTTGCTTTCTGTCTATTATAACTCAGTCTAGTAACATTTCATTAATCGGCATGCGCCAGTAATGTTAAAACGGAAAAGAAGTGTTTTCTACAAAAGCTGAGCTCATCATGGAACAAGGACATGCCGCTCTCTCACTGACAAGACAGTGCTTCGAAATGTATGTAGTATACTGTTCGCAGGAAAGAAAGGGAAAAAAGAGAATTCTACTGTTTTCTTTTTCAGAAAATAACTTACGCGTATTGTGTAATCTGCGTGTAGTAATTATATATGTCAAAATATTTTCGCATTGTAGTGTATATATTTTGAATATATTCCTTTACAAATATGAATAAAGTATGTATTCATGTAATTTTATTTTATTATTTTTTTTTTCACATATATGAATGTTTCATTCATTTTGTGGTTTATTCAGGCAAATTTATTTCCGGATAATCGAGACTCGACTTTTTGAAAGCATGCATCATTATTTTCATAGCATTCTTTCATACGAGGGATGGTCAAAAATTTCCGAGAACGGATTATAAAATATTTAGGTACAAAATACTTATTTCAATCTGTTCACCCCAACGGTTTAAAATCCTTAAAAAAAAAAACCTTCCACTGCTTTTAGCTCTTTTTCATTTTTAAAACGAGTTCCCCTCAAGCTGAGGCTTGATTCCTGAACAAATAGTCTTTTGGGAATCTAGGCTGTATGGAGGTGTGTGTGTGTGTGGGGGGGGGGGAGAGATGAATTGTTCAAATCCACATTCATGAATTTTAGCCTGTGCATTGTCATGGAGAAGCGAAACCCGATTATTAAACTTTCCTCGCCTTTTCCAACTTTTAACTTTGGCAAAAGGCTGGCATAATATTTCCCGGTTATTATGGTTTTAGCTGAAAGGTAATTAATTAACTTTGCCAACATCTTTCCAGCCGATCGTTGTGTTTGAAACTTTTTTTTTTTTTTTTTTTTTTTTGAGGGTAGAAGAACCCTTGTGCTTCTACTGCATGCTTTCTGATTTGGATTTCCTATTTGGATTAACAAGAGTTTAATTTTAAATTCTCTTTTAATAACTCTATCCTCTGACATTTGTCATGAATAGAAAAAGTTTCTGGGAACCCATCTTGCCCAAACTTTGGACATTCTCAAATGTATTATTGTTGAATGTTAAGTAATTTTTCGAGTTCAGACACTAATTTCTTCTATTTTAATTTACTTCAGTGATGACAGTTGTTTTAGAATTTAACGTTTCAGATGGCCGTTTGATCTTGAATCATTCTCAACTCCCCCCCCCCCCCGTTTGAACCCTTACGACAACCTAGCAACAGCAGCGTAACTGGGTGATACTTCCATGAAATTTTTCTATTTAAATAACCACTCTTATACCACGAGGGTTTTTAAAATTTAGTTTATTTAGCCTTATTGGATGGCCTTATTTGCTAATTCTCCTAGAACAACAACTAAATGTACTATATAGTTAGGTAACGTTTCGGGGACCTTGCCGGAACCCATCATCAGCCCATACTTGGCCGTACTGTTAACAGCCTTCTATCTTCCCCAATACCCATCTCTCTCTCTCCTTCATTCCCTTCATTCACAGTCCATCAGGTGGCTGAGATATTGGTAGGTTTTCAACATGAAGTTTTAATTGAACAACAGATAGAAAGTTCGGGTATTTGTATGGAAAATTCGACTTTGAAGAAAATGCATGTATACCAATCAAACAGAAATAGCAGTCACTTACATGGTCCTTCTTACCATTGAAACGATAAATATCATCGATGAATCTAAACCTTGTGTAACCATCCTCTGATGATCTGCAGCGTATGTGGGGAACCCAGCTTTCATCTTAATTCAAACATACTTTCAAGTTCTTGTTTCTGGAATCTGAAAGGCATAACTATTGAATCCAAATCTTTGTGAGATGCAACGTTATCTACATTTCAAAGAAATCAAAAATTGTTTTTCCAAAAAATTGTGGCTCACGGGAACATTTTCCTAATTAGGATGTAAGAATGCACACAACTGAACTTTACACCAAAGAGAAAATTAGTGCATTTATCATAGTCGTTGGCCATGAGTCCAAAAGATTCTTCTCCTATAACTGTTAGTGACCGAACTAGACATATCTGTTATCCTGAGGCCATTTCTGTCTTTGCTATTGCAACCAGTTACGTGGTGACGCTGAGACAAATAAGAAACAAATACACCATCTAACTTCCTGAAAAAGAAAAGATAAAGAAAATAACCTGTAACTTCTTGAGATCGTAGAGTATATGCCTATGTTAAACTGGTAATTGTCTGTTCCAAGAAGGTACAGGTACTGCTATTCATATACGGGACAACATAGCCCCCCTCTCTTCGCTTCTCCGACCACATACTTAACTAGCTATCAGGAAGTCTTAGCGCCTACTTGTGACCAACCAATAAGTGGATGGATGCGGAGATTCTAATTCTGATGATTACTTCACCAAGGTTAGTAAGTGGACAAAGGTTATTGAAAAATAGGCTAATTAGAAAAATCGCAGAATAACTATCTTAAACTTGCCCTTTTTTCCATTTTTATAAAGGGGTGGAGAGCATTATAGTAATTATTTCTCTTCTTTAAAAAAAATTGGCGTCTTGTAAAGCAAGGAAAGTTTTATTAATAAAGATTATAAAATATTATAAATTAAAATTTTTCTACATAATTATTAAAAATCATTTCGACTCCGGGTGGCTCCATTTTGGCCGTTGCTGATTAATGAGCATCGTTTCTATCTTCAATTTTGCTGTTGTGAAAGCACTAACAAGTCATTAACCCTAACGTATCATTTGGCCAATACTGCCAGTCATTTGTTTTCAATAAAGAAGCAGAAACCGTATCATGACTGGCATTATTCAATTTAAAATACCACTATGTGTGGTTACTGGTTTCCACATAGTTTTTTTTATTAGAAAGACGATAATTGAGTGATGAAAATTGATTTCATACTTCCATTAAAGTGACCAGACGCCTCACATTTCCGTTTCCTGTTTGCATAGTTCATTATCTTTTGGACTTGCATTTGCAATATCCTTATTTAATATAATCATAATGGATTTAAATAGAATTGGATTTTTATGGTTAAAAAAAATTATTTTTCCTTTAATATTTAAAAATGTAGCAAAAAATTAACTTGATATTTAATTTCATACATACATTATGTGACCAGACACTTAGTATTTACACTTCCGGTTTGCATAGTTCCTTTCATTATCGTTTGGACTTGCATTTGCAATATCCTTATTTAATATAATCACAATGGATTTAAATAAAATTTGGATTTTTACAGTAAAAAAATCGTATATATATATATATTTTTTTTTTTTTTCTCTCCGAATATTATTTAAGAAATGTAGCAAAAATTAACTTGTTATATAATTCGGTAACGTTCCCTTCTCCAAATAATTAATTATGAACTGTCCAAATCTTGTTTACATTGTTTTTTTTGGTGCAGATAAAATATAAATCAATATATCTTATATAGGATATAAATAACTCATCACTGTATTTAGGTGCTCGGATTGAACAGGAAAGACGTATGTTAAGTCTTTAATTGACACTTGTGCGTTCCGGTGCTTATTTCCGGTTCTCTTGTATTACATCACATAAGGGTAAGAGATAGAAACATCCGACAATAATTCTGAAACTATGATGCTTTATCACAAGTTAAGCGTACAAGCAGACTGTAATTTGAAGGTCAGCCAAGTGCAGACTAAAGCACAATGACCAAACCTACCGGTTATAATTAAGGGTGGGATGGTGCTGCTAAGTGTTTCAGGTATATCCGAATCATTTACTGTAAGCAGGATATTCTGAGATCTTATCTTATGTGTATGAGACAGGAAGTAGGGGAAGGTGTTGATAACTACCTTGCCCTTACTTACTATCTCTTTTTCGATTCAAAACTTGCTGGCATTCATCTTTTAATGTGCACCCTCAACACGGTTATTGGGTTGCTAACGATATTCAGCGTTAGTGAACATTGAACTACGGACAGTACCTCGTAAAGAGTGAAAGTTCGGTTGGTTGTTTATGTGGTTATCCATGAATTGTGCAATGGTGTCTCTCGAAGTAATTGTGGTAACCAGGCAAACATCTATTAGTGCGGTGTATAATATGGGTTTTTTTCTGAGAAGAATGCCAGTTTGTTTTAGAACATTGTGGCATCGAAATTATTTTTACAGTGTCAAGACACATTCAATAATAAATATCCAAGCTGTTTTATTTGGTACAGGCCTGTACCAAATAAAACTGAAAGAAAACATTGGGAACTGCATTCTCTCCATTGATGAATTTATAATTAATAAATTTATTAATTTCGAGATTTCAGTGAGGGCGTACGTTTCATTCAGAGATTTTTTCCTGTATGTCTTGTTTGCGCAAAGGAACAGAATTGAAATTCGTATGGAGGCCAGTCCTGGATATAGTCAATGGCATTCCCATTATTCTGTTCATTCAAAGTTGGATCCAGGCCAAGGAAGTTTCTTCGATAAAGTGTAGGGATGGAAGACCACACTTTTGAGGCTTAGAGTGGAATTTGGTGTGAGGCACTTCTGAATATAAGACATTACGAACCTAGAAAATTGTATCCTTGTCAGTTCCGGCCTTATAGCCCACATCGTTGCATACGTTTTTAATTTCATATTTTAAAAATGGTGGAGGTGGATTGTCAAAATATTGATAAGGTTGATATTAGTCGATCGACCATGGAATACAGTATGTAGGTAGCTTGGCTTATGGGGGCGGGGAGCAGTGATTGAGCAAGATAGCTCTCTCAGAGGCTTTTTTAGTAGAGTGCAACTGATATCAATCTGTATTATATGAGGCTTTGGGACGTGCTGTTTTTGGTACGGGAGTAATAGGTATTTCACATGGCTGGTGGATGATCAGGATTTGGTTGTATACATTTTTAAGGAGGGTCCAAAAAAGGAAAGGACTAGATATTTTTGAATGAACAGAGGAAAGACATCTGGTAAAACAGTGGATTTGTTGGAAAAATGGTTATTCACAGACTTAAGAACTTCACGACTTTCGGGATTTTCCTGTGTATAGGACAACATGTTAGGAGGTAGGATGGATTGTGTTTGTAAATTTTAAAGATTAATTTTACCTTCTTGAACTAATCTCAACTTAGTTATTATCATCTGAACTTGATTTACAAGGATCCTTTTATTTGTTATCAGCCTTTTTTTAAATCCATTCTTGGCGTGCTTTTCTCTTTGTTATTAAAAACGGAATACTCTCTTTTTTACGTAATAAGTAATCTTCAGTTTGATGGATCTTCTTCCATCGTCTGAACGCTTTCGGCATATATCCTTTTAGTTCTTAAAGTGAGATGGATCCATTTGAAACCCCTTATTTTGCAATTTGTTTCTGTTTATCGGTGAGTAAGTCGCTAGAAAAATAAATAATGACTATGTATTTTTTGGACTTCTGATTCTAACTGAAATTCCATACCCAATTAAAACATGTTCTTTATATTTTCTGCCCTCGTACTTGATTCGAGCCCGGAGATAAACACTTTCAATTTTATTGATACTGAAGACATGTTTGACACGTAATAGATGGGTTTCGGCTTGTAGAATTGCTGTGAATTTATTCTAGGAAGTTAATCGCTATCATAAGATGTTTCTGTAGAGACTCCCAAACCCATTGTCTCGAGATTATTGCATGAATGTTTAGTTCTCCTAACATCTGGGCTTCCAATGCGCGACGTTTCAAGGCTGACAGCGTTGGTTTCTAATCTGATCAATAATCAGGCTGCATTGTATCATTAATCAAATTAAATATCTTTATTGCAGGCAGTGATTGGTTACATGATTGCCTGATGCAATAATACCCACCACAGCGACAATGCTAGAGATTTAACATTAAATAACTTATACAAGAAAAATCACTTAAAACATATATTAGGACATAAAACGTATAATTACATATTTTACATATAAAATTAATATTAACATGTGAAATGAAGACACATGAAAAGCGATGAAAGGACGATGACAGTCACTCGGTTGAAGACGAAAGCTGGTCCCTGATGATGCGTCTTCTGTACGATTTGTCCTCTGTGAACTTTTTGTAGTCCACATCTATCTCCTGGACGTTGTGGAGCATCTCCATGAGCAGGAATCTATCCCCTATCCTAAGCCTCCACGCCAGACTGCAGAGAGGAGAGGGCTCTTAAGGGTTTTGGGGGGATCCTCCAATTGCACATCTGCCAAAAATTTGGCGTATTGACTTCACTCGCTATCATTTTAATTGACACAAGCAAGCGGAAGGCAAATATCCGTTTGGAGACTTTTCTGTAATTTAGAAGTTGGGTGATATCTGAAGTATGTATGAGTGGTGGAAGTTTATGCTTGAAGAGGACCCACCGAAGAAGCCAGTACTCATCAGATGCAATGGTTTTTAGCGTGGTTTTCGTTGCCGACGCCCAGATTTCTGACCCGTAGGTGATGACTGGCTGCAGAAACCGGTATATGTATTGGAGCGTGTACTCAGGCTCTGTGACATGAAAGAGGTGTTGTTTGGCAAGCCATTTTGTTCTGCAGACTTTGTTGTGAATGTCTGCAACATGGTGTTTGAAACTGAGTTTAGGGTCGAATATAACGCCGAGATCTTTGTGCTTGATGACTGGGGTGATGGGGGTTCCTTGGATTTCCAGGTTTAGTTGCGTTGGGTTTGATTGCCTTTGGCACTGGGAGTTGCCAGAATTAGTTAGTTTCTGATTTCTATTTATCCGATGGCTTCGAATGGGACGAGGGTCGAATCCCTTCTTGTTGATTCAGAGGCCTCATTTTTGTTCTATTTTACTCCAATTCGCTTTGCCTATTCAACTTGATCTAGTTGTAAAATGTTTGCTGACCCCTCCCGTTTATTTAAAAGGATGAGCTCAAGTACATTAAATAAATCCATTATTAGTCGACATTTTTCATTAATTAGACCTCTTAACTTAAAGAGCTCTCTTTTCATTCTTTTACATGGGCCCTCAGTTGCTGAAACTCAAAGCATAGAAAGCTTATATTATGTACTGTACAATCGGGGTAAATTTCTCATCCAAGGTTCCACCTAAATGATGAAAATAAAACTAAGTCAGTCGGTCTTAGAGAAAAATATTGTGCATGCTTCTGTACATGCGTCAGCAATTGTTGTATGGGTTTACAGAAGGAGACAGACACTTATTGCAGACATCCCCTTTCTTTTGGAAATTTTCTTGTTGACATATTTCTTGTACGTGGCAAAAGCTGTAGTTGAAAACAGACGAAGACCGAGATAAATTTATTTGTTTTTTTCAGCTACTCACAAATGACAGATCACTTTAAGTTGTAGCACGACAAAGTGGTGGACCTTCGCGAATAGCACAGGTGGTAGCCGCGATTCTGAGTTAGTTGGTTGGAGGCGAGTGTACCATGGTTTTTCCTCCCAGAAACTGAGGTTTTGAATTCAGAAAATAGGCAAACCGTCTATAGAACACACGCAATTTTGACAGACATGTATGGTGCGCTTTGGCCTAAGCAGCATTAGCAACAAGATTGAGAGATACAAGAATATTACCATATTATCCTCCCCTGTTGTAGTAGTAGGGTTTTAGGAGTATCGGCGACTAAGGCCATATTGCTGCGTTATACTGTCTATAAATTGCGTGTGTTTCTGTGGTCGATTTTCTGTTGTTTGGATGAATAACCCGAGTTTTTCTGGGAGAAAAAAAAATGCTACCCTCTCCGGAGATCGACTAACTCTCAGCCACTTGTGAAAAAGACCCTTGAGGCTGTCACAGACATTCTCTCAACTATGCAAGCTGATCTTTTTACCCGGGAGTCTAAACCACTGATGGAACTGATATTCGGGTAACATTCGAGTCCAGTGGATCTAGTTTCGACGAGGTCCGATCGGTCTGTGACAGCCAAATCTCTACTTGCAAGTTCACGATGGCGAGACTGCCCTGGGTTGGTGAGGTTTCGGTTTTCAAAGACTTGGTGAATTCTTAACTGCCTCTTTAGTTGAGTTGTAGTTAGTCGTGGTGGGGAAAGTAGGACTGTTGGTCGTTGTAGGGCAGGGGTCGGCAACCTTTTTGAGTGAAGAGCCATTTTTGATCTAATTAAAAAAGAGAGAATCCGAAGAGTAGCACTTCAGCTCAAGCTGGGGGGAGAGGTTTTTTTTTTTTAAGAAATGGAATAGAGTGGGCAGGTGTTTTATTAAAAAAATATATTTTTTGAAATATTATTAATAAATAATATTTCTAATTAATTTGACTTTTTCTGCTGAACTTCTTGAGCGAGTCTCTCAAATTTAGGCCTGCCGTAGCCCAGTGGTCAGGAGCGAGAGTGCATAGTACGCGTTCCTTGAGTGGACCGGGGTTCAAGCCCGTGACTGCTAAATACGATAAATATTTGTATTGATGATTTATTGTAAACTCTACTGACATGGTTGTCGTGCCGGAGTATAAACAGAAAACATCAGGGAAGCATGCCGTAATTTTCATCTTTAAGCATGCTGAGAGACTCGCATTGTTCAGACGGTTTCTTGATTTATTTTTAATATAGTTCATGTTCGAAAATATTTGCCCGTAGAAATTCGTCGAACCAAAAACTGAGAGAAGTCCAAACGCAAATATTTTCAAATTTCTATACGTGTCCGTCAAGCTACACCACGCATCGAACACAATTTGGTCTTGCTTTTTCAACTCATCTATTAGCATCCATTTATGTAGAATTGCAAGGGCAGCCTTGCATCTCCAAATCCTCAATTTCAGTTTTAAGGCATTTTAGTCTTGCACTCCACATGTCCTTGATCTTTAAGTCCTCTAACTCCATTTCAGACTTTGTTTCATGTGGGCTAAAATTTAAAGAGCCGAGGTTGCCGGCCCCTGTTGTAGCGTTTCAGGCGCATCTGCAACTGAAGTCATATTGCGCCGTAAGTGTCTGTAAATTGCGTGTTTTCTGTGGTTGGTTTGCTGGACGAAAAACCGGCGCTTCCCGGGGAAAATATCAAGCTATCCTCGCTTGAGATGGATTAACTTAGCCACGTTGTGAAAAAGACCCATAAAAATTCTTCTCGTCAGTGACGGGATTGAACTCGGTATTTCACCCCAGACCGAATGAAAAAGACATAACTGTGCTACCCTCGAGAGCCCTCGTGGGTAGCACAGTTGGTAGGATCGCTGTCCTCCCCACACCGGGTGGAAAAAACCCGAGTTCGAGTCCCGTCGATGACGTGAAGAAGTTTTAGGGTAGCATGGTTTTTTCTCCCGGAAACTCGGGTTCTTTGTCCAGGAAACAGAAAATCGACCTCAGAACACACGCAGTTTACAGACAATATACACGGAGCAATATGGCCTTAGTCGTTGATGCTCTTAAAACCCTACGACAACAAGAACAACAGCTACCATCGAGGGCGAGAGGTGGAGTTGTATTAGTAATGGCAGAACGATACAAAGAAGAAAATCTTATGTAGAATCTGCTAAAAAAATAATAACAAAATAAAGTTTCTACCCAGTTTTATGTCTTATCTACTTCCAAATTTTTATCTATTATTTCTTTAACTCTAGAAAGCCAAGTGGTACCTTTTTTCCCAATATTTTAATACTTTTAGAAGTAATGGCAGATTTTCTTACGTGCAGTCTTCAATTGTCTCGTAATTTGATTCCATGTCTCCATCATTCGGAAGATAGTCTTTATCATTATATTTTTTCCCCCAACTTGAACAACGCTTTAAACGCCACTGAGATTCTCACGCGTAGATACCTAGTATGCAAGCACTGCAGGTTAAGAACTGGATTCGCTTCCTTTTTGAGTATCTGTTTGAGTCCCAACTGTTGTTTTTTTTTTCTTTTTATTGTTTCATCGATATTACTTCCTGAAATGTCATTCCTACGGTTCCTGTCATGGCCTCCGATCATATATATATATATATATATATATATTTATACTGGAAAAATTCCTGTATAGCAGTAACCAGTGATCTGTCCTTACATCCCTAGTATACCGTTAAGAGATCTTCATGTCAAACAGTATTACAATCTCATGTCCTCTCCATTTTCAACAATGTTGATTGTTCTACCCCTTCCATCTCCCATGCCCTCATGGGTAGCACAGTTGGTAGGATCGCCGTTCTCCCCACATCGGTTGGAAAAGACCAGAGTTCGAGTTCCGTCGATGACGTAAGGAATTTTTATAGACCATTTTTCACAAAATGGCTGAGTTAGTCGGTCTCAGGCGAGGGTAGCATGGTTTTTTCTCCCGGAAACTGGGGTTTTTCTTCCAGCAAACAGAAAATCGACCTCCGGACACACGCAATTTACGTACAGACAATATACACGGAGCAATACAGCCTTAGTCGCCGATGCTCCTAAAACAACCATCTCCCAGGATGATAATTTAACTTATGATTATTGTGGCACAGATGCAGAACCTTGCGATTACTAACGTTAAAGTTTAATTGTCATTTATTAACTCAGTTGTATAATTTGTCCAATTCTTGTTGCAGCAAGTATTTCCTAATTCTCATTGTTAATAACCCTGCCCACTTACCATCAGCAGATTTTCACATGAAACTTGTGATACTATTATGGGTGTCATTAATGAAAATTAGAACAAGAGCACTAGCACAGACCTTGATATACCCCACTCATAATACTGATCCAATGGGAGCTTTGCCATTTATAGCCACTTTCTGTCTTTTACCAGTTAACCTTCCTCATTTCGCCTGCAGCAATTTATTGCCCAATGCTACTTAGAACAAAACGTTCGTATGGGAGTGTGTGTTGGTGTGTAAAAGCCTCTCTAATATCTACGTGAATTATAACAAGGTTATTCCCTACATCCACAGTTTCTTTGTGACAGCCTCATATTTTACCAGATTGATCAGACAAGTAATATTCGTTTGTAATATCATTGCTATTGAGGTGACCATGCGCTACATTATTGGTAGGATGCTACCATAGCCACGTGGTCAAGTAAAATATGTTCGATTCCATATAAAACTAATGCAATTTCATAATTTATGATGCCCTGAACCCCTTTTTGTGTATGGAAGAAACATCGGGAGGTTTCTGATCTGAAACTTCACTCAAGTCTAAGGATGCCTCTATTATTATCAATGGAAATTTATGACCTCCTTAGCTGCTTCTTTTAATATAATCGAATAGGTACTGCTATTCCCTGGCTTTCTTAACTTTTAAATCTGATAATGGCATTCTTCCACTTGCTGGGACTACGCACACAAGGGGACATAAATTCAAGGCGGAAATTTGCCTTCAGCCAGCGTTTGGTTGATTTTTGGAACTGGCTTCCATCTGTTGTTGTGGAAGTTAATGGGTTGAATGGATTCAAGGGAGAACTAGGCAAATCCTTGGAGGGTACAGATGGGTGAACTGTATAGTTTTTTTTTTTTTTTTTGGCTGATGCTATATAAGCTTGCTTTCTTGCGTTATTTTCCATTACTATAATTTCTCTATTAGAGCTTTTATCACAAATTCGCTTAGGGCTGAGTGATTGTTAGTCGAAGTAATAAAAAAACAACGTCATATTAGGACCTTCCGAGAATTACATCTTATATATCCGCGTGTATGCTTCCTGTAAATTCCATGTGTTCCCTCGTCGGTTTGCCTGTTTCGCTGGTTGTTGTTGTTATAGAGTTTTAAGAGCATCAGCGACTAAGGTCATATTGTTCCTTGTATACCGTCTGTAAATTGCATGTGTTCTGGGGTTTTTTCTGTTTGCTGGATGAAAATCCAAGTTTCCGGGAAGAAAAAGCCATGCTTTCCTCGTCTAAGACCGACTAACTCGGCCACGTTGTGAAAAAGGCCCATTAAAAATTCCTCCCGTCATCGACGTGACTCCAACTCGTGGGGAGGACGGTGATCCCACCAAGTGTGATATCCACGAGAGCTGTTTTGCTGGACGAAAAACACAAATTTCTTGAGGAGGGGAGAAGCTTGTTATCCTCGCATGAGCCCATTTAACTTGCCAAGGTGTGAAAAAAAAGCCCATAAAAGTTCCTTGCTTCAATCACGGAATTTGAATCCGGGCCTTTTCCATCCAGCGGAAGGAAAAGTCCCGGATGGTGATTATAACCACTGTTAACCACAAGACATTTGTTTCTCGTGGAAATTCTGGGTTTTCATCCAGGTTTTCCAGAGAAGCAAGCCGACAGAGAATGCACTTTTGTTGGTACACATCGATTCAAATGCACAGCCGTGAACAACTGTGTAACGACATACGACCTATTTTCCAAAAAATCCTTTTCACAATATACCTTACTTGAGTCTCACTCCCTGATTGCAAACTACTCCATATGGAATGGGTCCTTCGATGATTTGTAGATATCTAAGCAGTCGTATAATATAATATCAAGTTCCTCTAGTCTTTGGCCGTCTGTTCCTACCTTGTGTCATATTGTATCGTTTAGAATTACTTTCTAATACATTTCCCACTTAGCATTTGTATTTCGTTCGAATTTCATAGACACATCATTTCAGTTCACTTCATACCAAATTGAACTCAAATGATGTCTGTAGCAATATATCTTTTAAGGGAAAAAAAAAACCCTCCGTTTTCTTTAATAATCTAATTTTCTTACCTACCTCTCATACCAAAATGTTGTTGTCATTGTCAACCTAGTGACCCCTTAACTTGAAGATTTTTAATGACAAATAACATATAGTGATGATCAAGTCCAGAATATTGATGTCCTTCATGGCATCCACAAGCTAATATATAAAGCAGTCATCCGGTTGGTCCAAGAATCGAATGACACTAGGTATCTGTACTGTCCACAAGTCCTAATCTGTGTTCATACAGTTAAAGTCCCTCATAATAAGCTATCCATCATGATTTGCTTGTCCACTTCAGCTCCACATATAGTTGGTCATCATCTCAATGCATTCATTAGGTCTGTAGTACACTCCTGTTCTCAGACCATTGTGTTATTCTGATCAAAGTCAAGAACGGTGCCCCTGTGATAACTACTATGTGATCAGTTAAAAAGTTACATCAAAATTGGCCCACGAAGGCCAATTTGATGTAACTTTTTAACTAAAAGATTGAACTTTTGGAGAAACTGCAAAGAAGATAACTAGATTGGTGAAGATCTCTAAGCATTCTCCTTATTGGGAACAAGTTATAAGTTGCGGTTTAGCATCTAGACCCCTTGAGGGGAGGATTTCATTGAAGTATATAATACCCTGAGGGGGATTAGTAAAATGAATGAAGGAGAATTATTCCCACCGGTGAGTGAGACGCGAACCAGAAGATTTAAATATTTGAGAGAAACAACATATTTATTTTATGAAATTGACCTTTGGGTAATGTGTTGTGGAAGGTTGGAATAAGTTTCCAGCAAGTTGGCCAAGGCAGAGAATTTGGAAAGATTCAAGGAGTAATTGGCACTTTTTGACAAATATGAGTTTTTCTTTTTTTTTTTTTTTTTTTTCTTGGTAGATGCAGAATAAGTTCGCTTCCTTGCATTTTAATACTAGCTATGCTAATTATGACTTTAAATCTGGATTTCAATTGAGCAAAAGCAGGATGGACTTAATTAAAAAAGAAACACGAATATCGCAGCATGGGTGATTTTCCGCGCACATCATATTGGAATCCTTACTACATAAAGACGAATTAAATCATATTATTATCTCCTGTAAACTCAACGAACCATGATCGAAAGTCTAAATAATAATTGACGGTTAAAACACCAATTTCTCAAATCAGTTGAGACATCGAGAATTTATAAGAAAGATATCAAGTAAGATCGATGAATTTAGCGCAATTTTGGACGTGGGATACTCTGCCAGGTGATGTAAAGGTACAAGGGCGTTCCCTTTATTACAGTGTCTATACATTGGCGGAGTCCGGTTTCGTGAAGGTGAGATAATACAAGCCGATGTTTCGTCAACTGGCCCGACCTGTACTGTTTATCACTACCGCCTCCCTAATCACAATCAGACTTAATGAATTCATTCCCCTTCTCCCCCCCCCTTTCTAATGCACACTTGTCTCGAACATAATGTCAAATGATTTCACGAACATAATAGTCTCCCTAGCATTTAAACTAAAACCTAATTTTCAAATACGATAAAATCAATTTTATTATCACCAGTTTATTTGTTCAAAATTGTTAAATATAAAAAAAAAAAAAAAAATGGAGGCGAAATTGACTGGTTTCTGCATGCGTCGTTTGCATTACAAAATTATCTTATGATTCCAGATTTGTGGCTACGCCCTCTACGTAGAATTTTTTTTTATTTTATTTTGAAGTATTCTTATTTTAGTTAAGTAAATAATTTTTCTCAATGTACGTTAATTTTATTTCTTTAAGAAACAAAATTACGTGTCATTTTTAAATTAATTTTGTGTGCTGTTCCAGATCGTAGACACTACTTAAAAATTTATTAGTTCGCTTTTCTGTGTGCTGAGTGATGTTACGTGTACTATTGTTTATGGATATTTGAAAAGCCTCATCTCGTGTGGTGAACCAGTTAGGGTCGGTCGCTCTCTCTCTCTCTCTCTCTTTTTAATGAGGGCCATTGGTAACTCCCTAGCTGCCGTTTTCGATCTTATTAAAGACAACGTATAAGCAGAAGTTATTGTTTTTAACTCCCATGTTGTTCGCCGCATTTATGAGGACAATAGCAATGCAGTTGTATTGATTTTCTCTGGGTATTTGATTATTTTTTTTATGGCTTCTTTTATTAAATTGTGGTAACATGCCACAATATTTTCTTTTACTATTACTGGGTAGGAAGGAGGCACCTAATTTTTGTGAGATCGGGAGAAAATACACTATCCTATCAAAAGTTATGAAACACCTTCTGGCTGCAAGAAATTGTGATTATGAAATATGTAAATATTAAAGGTGATCAGCGGTTAGCTCAGAATTCATTTAAGACAGAAAGAGTAGAGTTTCAAGAGGAATGGTAGTTAGTGCTTGATATCACTTGAGAATTAAACATTCTCAAGTCAACTGGCAACTTTCTGAAAAAATACACTGCCCTGTCAGTAATATGGACACAACCTCTGTTGACAGTCGGTCACATCCTACCCAAGCACTACGCGTCAGAATGCTATAAATATATTCGTTGGCCTTTGACGAGACAACAGTGCGGTTGCAAATGCAAGATGCCGCGATCGTAAAGTTAGCAGACTTCCTGCAAGAAATGATAATAGGGTGTCACATATGAAATTTGTCTGCACGTGATATTTCAACTGAATCGAAAACCCCTAGGTCGACGATCGGAAAAGTCCCGAAATTGACTAATGTAACACCAAAAAAGAATCGTTCACTCGGAACACGAGTCTACGTTGTCGCAGCACATATGGGCCCTCCGTGAGACGACTGGAACACAGCACTATCACGTGTGCAGGATGCAGCATGGTACCACGGTCGTGTAGTCGTCCACAAGCCACAGACAACCCCGGGCTAGCTGGTTGGGTAAAGTACCTGGCTGGCAGCCCAAAGGTCGCGGGTTCGAATCCCGCCTCGTGCTTGGATCAGAGTAGTGCAAAAACTTTGGAAGGTGCATTATGGCCACAGAAGCCGATGTACTAACAAAAAAAAAAAAAAAAAAACCACCCCGACTAATACCAGACGCTGTCTAGCAGGTGTAAGGCCCGCTGTCCTTCGACCAGGGTTCCACTAGGGGACCCTACGGTCCCCTAGTGGAACCCTGCATTGTCTGCAACCACCACCAGGAGGTAAGCCAGGCTGCCAATAGGAGTCAAAGCGGGGAGGAAGGTGGAAGGACGAGGAAAGAAGGCGTCCTCCAGATGAGGGAGGATGCCTTTAATTTTTTTTTTTTTTTTTTTTGTAACGTACTGCGAACATTAACTAACTTCTTGACTACTGTGAAGAGTGAAAATCAGAACAGACGATAACTCCGTATTCCTTTGATAAGATTGGTATTCTGGATGAATTAACTAACCTATTAAGTAAACAGTTTAAAATTATGGCCTGACTTATATTAAAATGACAGAACAATACAAGGAAGCAAAACTTAATTTATCTTCTTCCTCCGAATATTTATCTAAGCTATCTCTGAATCTATAACCTATCCGGTTTTAAAGCACTAGGCAATAACTTGTTCCAGCAGGTGATTACTTTTTGAAAAAGAAAAATTTTCTTACATAATTCGGCGTACGATTGTCTTTTCTTAATTTGAATTTATATCTTCTTGTTTGCGCTATCCTAGGATGATAAAATATGCTGCACCTCGCTATTAAGTTTGCTCAACCCTTTTAAGGCGTTAAATACCCGATTAAGCTCCCCGTGCACAAGCGTAGTTTCCAAACTTTGGAAACTGGAGTCTCTTCCTGTATGAGAACCTCTTTGTGTCCACAACTAGTTTCGTTTCCCTCCATTGTGCCCTTTAAAGCGAGTCAATATCTCTCCTGAAATGAGGCCTCCACACCTGTTTGCAGTATTCAAGATGAGAGCAGGCCATGGATTTCTGCAATGGGATAATTATCCCTTTATCTCTAAAGGCAAAATTCCTATATATCATTGACTTCAAGTGTTGCCCTAGTGGCTTATTACACTGCAGATAGTACTCATGTAGGTCGCTATTACACTCCCTTGATCACTTTCATCTTCAATGAACTGTGGAGTGTGTTACTCCCCAGTTAATAATTTAATTTAGGATTTCTCTGATACAGATGTACCTTATATTTACTAGCCATCAAGCTTAATTGCCATTTGGGATAATTTGTCTCTCTTGACGTAGCAAAATAACCAGGTTCTCGTTGTTAACAACCCTGTCCGCCTTGATATCATCAGCAAATTTTAACATGAACTCTGTAATGCCATCATCAATATCATAAATGAAAATTAAAAACAAAGGGCTCCGGCTTAAAAAGAATCCTAAGGGAATCACCATAACTAGTTCACTCAGTTTGCCCCATATCCATTCTTTGTCTTGTACCAGTTAACCATCTCTTTACTCCCTATAGAAGGTCTGTCTGGTTTATACAGTGGGTATAATTACCTTCATTTCCACACCGGGTGGAAAAGACCCGAGTTCGAATCCTGTCAATAACGCGAGGAATTTTTATCGGCCTTTTCACAACGTGGATGAGTTAGTGGGTCTCAGGCGAAGTTTTTCCTCCAGGAAACTCGATTTTTTGTCCAGTAAACAGCAAATCGCCCACAGAACACATGCAATTTACAGACAAAATATATGCAGCGCAATATGGCCTAAGTTGCTGATGTGCCTAAAATCCTACAACGTTCTAGGGTAGTCCTATTACTTTTCTTTTTACCCGCTGTAGCAACTTATCTCCAATGTCGTATTTCTCCAACTTAAATAAAAGCCGTTCATGTGGGAACTCTATCAAAAGACTTTTTAAAAGGAAGTAAATTATATCAAAGTTTTTCCTTGTATCCAGTTCCTTTGTGACTACCTCATAATACTTTATCAGATTGATCAGTAGCGAAGTGACGACCAGGTTGGCTTAGAATTCCTTTCGATAAGGTTGCCTACCCTTAGAGGCAGTTGCCCTGGAGATGAAAGGAACCAGAGGCCTATATTCATGGCATGTTGCTTAATTATCCAATCTAATATCGTTGTTTAGCATCATGCAGAAAGCCACTGTGGATCAATAGAAAACAGTATTGTAGGGAGAATAATACACTGGTGTCAAAACTTAAGGACTAGTCAGGTTTTCACCTGTAGCTTCTCATAGGAATGGCCTGGATATAGGAAAAGCATACCAAAGGAATCCCGTGAAGTACAGAAATGATGAAGGAAACAACACCGACACAACAACGGAAACAAAACGGTACAGAGGGACTTTATTGAAAAATGGCAACATAGCACTGGCTGCCATGATACAGATGCATCACTGCCAAAGATGGAACAAAGGGAAGAGGTGGTCCTCGATAGAGATATGGCCACCCCTAATGTCGATGCAGGCTTTGCACCGCCTGTCCATACTTAGAACAATGTTGTTGATAAGTTCTTGCGGTAACATCGTCCATTCCTCTGTCAGCGCCATCTTCAGCTGATGAACATTATCTGGTGGGTGTGGAAATGCCGCTAGACGTCTCCCCAGAGCGTCCCATATGTGTTCGATGGGCTTTAGAACGATGGAACGGGCAGGCCAATCCATACGAACAATGTCCTCACTTTCCAAAAACATATCAACAGCCGCAGTGCAATGGGGTGTGGCGTTATCATCCATAAACACAAACTCGGGGCCAATGGCACCTCGGAACAGACGCACATGGGGAGGGATCACCTCAGTACAGTAGCGTGCACCGGTTACATTACCGCTTTCCAGTATCTGGAGTTGTGTACGTCCATCCAAGATAACGGCTCCCCAGTCGAGAACACCTCGACCGCCATATCGATCCCTTTCAGTGATGTTTGCTGGGTGATACTGTGCGCCAACTTCTCGCCAGATTAGCTGACGTCCAGAATCGCTGCTGAGACTGAATCTACTCTTATCAGTAAAGAGCACCTTACCCCCACAGTAAACCGCAATATCCTGCGTCCTGTGCAGCTGGTTTGCAATGGATCTCGCTGTCTGGTATCAATCCCTCTTGGCCTGTAAGAGTATAAAGTGGTCATCATTGGGCGTTGTTTTTCGAGGACGACCACTACTGGTCCTTTGAACAGCTGTACCTGTCGTTCTGAAGACCGACCACGCACGTGAAACGATGCTATGGGCGATACCGAACTCTGCAGCCACACTCCTCGCACTTCGACCTTCCCAATTATTTGACCCCGGTTAAAGTCATCCAGATGTTGTCTACTGGCCATTTTGTTGTCTGTAGCACTGTATGAAACCAATGGAACGTGTGTGACAATCGTGCTCACCATTCGGTAATTTGCACATAATTGCTGAACTGCTGCTTTTATCTGTTTATGTGAGCCCTCTCATCACGATTCAAAAATTTTGCATATTCACCAGCTTTCTACTGAAAGGCCACAGTTATGCAAATCGCCACAGGCTGTTTCGTTTGATTTTGTGGTTGTAACCTTCAGAAACTGTGTTGGTCCTTAACTTTTGCACACTAGTGTACAAGCTCTTCCAGTCATATGGTTGTGTTTGGCCCGCAGAATGCTTGTCTAGAGCGTCCAACCAGAACATGTTGTTCTAATTCTGAAATTTGCAACTGTCAAAGTGATAGTACATGAATTTTCCACATAGTTAAATTTTTTTTTTTTTTTTTTTTCATCTATTGGATGATGTGAGTCCTGCACCATGGAAGTTTTATAGAACTTGTTTTTGTTTTGATATAGAGACCTATCGTAATATTTCCCCATGTCATTAAGCGGGATTTGTGGACTTACTCATAGGTTACGGTTTGCAGATAATAGCATCTTGATGATGTAGTGGACATCACAAAAAATTGTCATATTAGGGCAACCCAAAAAGTAATTCATCTGCGCATGTATATTACATCTACAAATTGCGTGTGTTCTCTGGTCGATTTGCCTGTTTTGCTGGACGAAAAACCCAAGTTTCCCTGGGTGAAAATGCTGTTCACGTCTGAGACTGACTAACTCAGCTACGAAGTGAAAAAACTCATAAAAGTTCCTCACGTGATTCAAGTCCGGACCTTTTCTACCTGATGGTGATTATAACCACTCTGCTAGCCGCGCGCATGTGACCATCACAAAAGGCCAATCTCAACCCAGTGCTTTCGGGATTAATTAGAACGTCAGATTCGGATGCACCAAATAGTCCTTCCTGTATTGTTGGATTTTCTACAGCTCTGAAGGAAGAATTGAGTGCCATGGCACAGGCTCTTTTTTTTTTTTACACCAGAAACTTTTGTACAAATGCAGTCAATAGTGGTCTAACCTAGCATTAAACAATGAAATAAATAAATAATAGTTACTGTGCAAAGTAAACCCTCCTAGATTCCGGAGATGATTTTCGTTTTTTTTTTTTTTTTTAATTATGTAACAGAAAATCTTCATAACTTCACGGGTTGGAATGGATTAGTGTTTTAAAACCCCTTAGCCATTTTTTTTTTTTTTTTTTTTTATTAACCAATAATATTTGGCGCAATGTTTGAAATTACTAATCTCATGTCACCTTCTGGGTCATGTCTGGAACGCTCTTTTGTTTTTATACCTGTTAATTTTGAGGAACCAATCTCTATTGCTACCAAACAAGGTAGCAATGTTTGTATAGCCATTTTCGATAATTCTGGATACTCGTCTCGAAGAGAAAATAAAAATTTTTCACAAGTAGTCTTGAAAAGAGCACTCAATGTTTCTTCAGACGACAGGTCGATAGGATCTTCCTTTTGCTCAATGGTAATTTCGGGACATGAAGATATAGGGATCACGAATCAATACAACTTTTTTTTTTTCTGGAGATACATCAAATCATTTGGAAAAATTCTTAATTAGCATTGTTAAGTGGGTAGCGAAATATCTCCCTCGTAGCAGTATCTCACATATACAATAAGTTTAGCAAGGTTTTAAATATCTGTGAATTCATCTAACTGTATTGCAAAAATTGGACTTTCTCTCAATCGATTTAATAAACTGAATTTTAAGTTGTCCGCGATAATTGTAATACGCTGCGAGACTGTGTCTCTGGACAGAGGAATGGTATTTAAATCGTTGCTGTACTTCCATTTGCAGTTGAAATCACAATAGAAGAATGAAAAACAGCCAAGTTGACATGAAAGCACCGAATTACGAAGCAGAATAAAACGTGTGTGCAACAGACTCGCTATTTAGTGCCACAGCATATTTGCACCTCTGGCCTTTAGGCAATTTCAGAAATTTTTGCTGTACGAAGCACGAATTAAGTGCTAAAGGGATTACGGTTCAGCAATTGAGTAGTACTGAGAAGTCACACTAGTCAGCTGCTTTCTGTGCATCCATAGCTAGTGAGCAAGTTAAGGCGTATTACCCACAAGGACAATAAGTAAGAAAGCCACCTGCATCACGCGTGAAACCACCCTAAAAAACAGAGTAGCAGTAGGGTTCATTCATATCTTCGACTTCGTTCGAGTAGTAAGGTCTCTACATCTACAGTACTGAAAAAGTAATTTTAACAACAGGTTTTTAGATTTTATGTACACAATAACTAATTTATTTAAAAAAATGCAGCGACCCCTTTAATTTATCCGGCGACCCCTCTGGGGATTTGCGCACCACTGGCTTAGATCATATTGCGCCGTATATATTTTGTCTGTAAATGGCGGATGTTCTGTGGTCGATTTGTTGGATGAAAAACCAAAGTTTCTGGGAGGAAAACTGTGTGCCCCTCGCCGTCCTGCTCACACTGGGTGGAAAAGATCCGAGTTCGAGTCCCGTCATTGACGGGAGGAATTTTTATGGGCCTTTTTCACGATGTGGCTGAGTTTCTCGGGCGAAGGTGGCATCGTTTTTTTCCTTCCTGAAACTCGAGTTTTTCGTCCAGCAAACAGAAAATCGACCACCCAACACGCAATTTACGGACAGTATACACGGATTCTTAGCCACTGATGCTCCTAAAACCCTACAACAATAACAACCCTCGTCTGAGAGTCACTAACCCCACCACTCTGAAAATAGCCCATAAAAATTCCTTGCCTAATTGATGGGATTCGAACTCAGTTCTTATTGAGGTCTTTTGTGAGAAGGTTGTTGATTATTGACAAAGGAACTGGATGCAAAAAAATAATTTTGATATATATTTGGATTTCAGGAAAGCTTTTGACACTGTTGCGCATGGAAGACTTTTGTACAAATTGGAGCAGAATGGTATTAAGAGTAAATTGCTACAATGGATAAAAGGATGGGTGAGTGGGAGAAGACATAGGGTGGTAATTAATGGATGCTGCTCTTCGTGGACTAATGCTATTAGTGGAGTCCCACAGGGTTCTGTGATGGGTCCACTGTTGTTTTGTATATTTATCAATGATATTGATGAATATCAGTCTTAATGTCGAAATTTGCAGATAATACAAAGGTTGGCAGGGTTGTTAATGGCAGTGTGCTACTGCAACAGGATCTAGATAATTTGGGCAGATGGGCTAAGAAGTGGCAACTGAAATTTAACCTTGATAAATGCAAAGTACTGCATATGGGTAGAAGTAACCCCAGAGAAACGTACCAACTGTGTGGTACTACACTTAAGGTGGTAGAAAATGAAAAAGACCTGGGAGTAATTGTGCAGTCAGATATGAAGTATTCTGAGCAATGCAGACAGGCTGCCAGGGCAGGTCATGGGGTTTTGTCAATGATATATAGGAATTTTGCTAGCAAGGAAAAGGAGGTGATTGTCCCTCTGTATAAGGCAATGGTTAGGCCACGCCTTGAGTACTGCGTACAGATCTGGAGGCCTCATTTTAGGAAGGATGTAGATTTGCTTGGGCGTGTACAGACAACAAGATTGGTGAGGGGAATGAAGGGATTCTCTTACCAAGAGAGGCTTAAATTCTGCAAATTGCAGTGGCTGGAAACTAGGTACCTGTGCGGTGATCTGATTGAGGTGTATAAAGGCCTTGAATGGGTTGAGCACGCTGAATTCTCATGGGATCCTTCCACTTGTTCAGATTACCAACCTAAGGGGGCATAAATTCAAAGTAAGAAAAGACAGATGTAGAATAGATGTGCAGAAATTTGCCTTTAGCCAGCGGGTGGTTAATTGCTGGAGCACACTTCCATCTGTCGTTGTGGAAGTTGATAGGTTAAATAAATTTAAGGAGGAACTGGACAGGCATTTGGAGGGAATGGTGTAATTTTTTTTTTTTTTTGGCTGATGCTGCATAAGCTCATACACTTGCTTTCTTGCATCACATGCCACTACTACTACTACTACTACTACTACTGTTCCAACTGCGCTACCGACGAGGACTTTTCCATGAGTACCAAAAAAAGGCGAGTGGTCAGCGGGACGGTGCATAAGTACACGTGCCTTGAGTGACCTGGGTTCAAGCCCGTGGCTGCTAAATATGGTGCTGTTTCTTGTATTCTCTCTAATATGTGAACTCCTTTGAACGCGTGGTTGTCCCGGAGTATAAAAAAAATCAGAATTACATTACTGGGTAGATGTTGATGAGTATCATCGACTAAGGCCATATTGCTCCTTGTATATTATCTGAAAATTGCGTGTGTTCAGTGCTCGATTCTATTTGCTGGATGAAAAACCCGTGTTTCCGGGAGAAAACACCATGCCTGAGACCGACTAATTCTTTGGGTTTTTTCCACCCTGTGATTCTACCAGTTGTACTATCCACGAGGGCCACTACTGGTAGAAGACAAGTAGAAGTAGATATCTGAAGTTTTTTATCGTTTTGAATACGGGCGAGAAATATTAAAATTGAGTGCCAAGTTATTTAAATATAAATTGAAAAATAAAATTAAGGGCCTAGGGCAGAGCCCTGTGGAACACCTTTAGTGTGAGTATCAGATAAAAAAAAAAAAAAAACCTTCAAGTTCTGTTAAAACAAACAAGAAACTATAAAATTAAATTTCATTAGTTTTGATTTTGCGATAAGAATATGAGGCATCACTATATCCTTTCTGGTCGGTTTGCCTGTTTTGCTGGATGCAAAATCCTAGAGAGATGGTGTAGTCTTTCTCACGACATCTTTACTGAACTTTAAAACTGGCTAGTCCGGCAACCTTAGCATAAGCCTACTTAGATGATTACGAAAGAAATAATAAGAAAGCTAAGTCTTATCTTTGAAAACCGGTAGATGTCGGTTATGGTTGCACTAAATATGGAATGACAAGTCATCAGCTTTGGATACACTCTCCCGAACAGCCTCAGTCCACTGTATGTAATTTAAACCTAAGCCATTGCAAGCTAATGACTTTTAATATATTCTGTTCACTTCCTTTCAACTGGTCAACCTTGACACGTGATAAAAATACAGTTTAGCCGGCTGCATTAAATAGATGATGGCTTGTCTATAATTTATTATCATCCAAACTGTTCTTCAGGAACCATTGTGGACGATGCATCGGTGTTTTTTAGTTATGTATACAACTTTAAACAGTGTCAGGTTTATCTTTGGTCTTGTGTATCGTGTTGTTTAAGTGGTTGACTTAATATCTTAGCGAACAGGTGGGTTTCAAGGCCATCCTTCATCGCTTCTTCAACATGGAGGTCGTGGTGCATGTCGGTTAGTACTCACGGAGCCCTGCACGATATCTTTAGGTCACCGGGGGCATTGTCTTTTATGAAGCAGGATATGACATAGCTTTAAATATTTGGTTATTAGTGGGTCGAAAGGGTTTTGGTAAATGAATAAATGTTTGGGATAGAAATGGTATTTCGTGTTGCGCTGATGAAAAATCTGGAATAATATCTGATAATTTCAGAAAAGAGTGGGGTTTTTCCCATAGGGAAACCCTACTCTTTCCACCTTAGGTTGACCTTTGGTCACCATTAATTTAATTTTAATTTACATCCCACTGCATCAGTTGGTTTTCTTTATTAGTTCAAATAAAACCTTTTCAAAACGGTCACATTTTAGGCGCTTTAGCAAATAATTCATGATTTATAACAAAAGAAAACGCAAAAGAAATAAAGACTTTTATGCGCGAACCAAGAAAGTTTCGTTTCTGCGCATCCACCACATTCTCCATTCATTTCTCCAACCAGCGCATGGCAACAAACATAATATCCAGTGCTTCATCTATAATATTATGGTATATGTACGAGATAAATAAATAATAATTGCCGGATTTCTGTTGATTCGATTTTAATTAAATTTGGGAAGGCTCGAAACAATTATTTTAACAGAGCGAAATATAAAGTTCTATGAAAATGCATCAAGAAATTGGGGTCGGGTTTACTACATGCGGACGGACGAGCAAAGAAATAATAATCCTTATATTTCTATTGGTCTGATTCTAATGAAATTTGGCATTTTCCCGAATATAAACATTTATAAAAATGCATCTATTGTGAGTCGGTTATTACATGTAAATAAAATAATAATGATAATTGCCAGATTTCTATTGATCCGATTTTAATAAAAATTGGCAAGGCTAGGGCTTGACATATCTTTCTAAAAGACCGAAATATAAAGTTCCATGAATATCCGTCCAACAGGGACTGAATTGCTACATGCGGACGGACGGATGGATTCGCATGGGATAGACAATATGCGTATTATGCATATACATTTTAATGCGAAATATTCTTTAATTAATATAGAATATCATTTTTTCTGAATTACTTGATTCTTATCAGATGCGAGTTTATTTTTGTTTAGGTCTGTGACGTTACATGATGCTTTTTTTTGTTTGTTTGCAAAAGTTGCAAGGCATCACGAATGGATAACATAAAAGTGATAAAAATGCTTATTAGTAACGAAGACGTAAATACATATGACGAACGAAAGAGAACGGTACACTACGATCTGCGGCATGTAGTTGGCTAACTTTCAAACAGGAGAAATTACTAATGGCACTGCAAGTTCAATTTTACTGAAATTGTTTCGTAACGTTTCTAGTTTGACGGAGAGCACGCGTGCGTAGAATTTTAACAAGAAATCACAATGGTATTCTACTTAACAATTTTATGTTCAGATTTAGAATTTATGTTAAAATAATTTGTATAGCACTGTACATGCCTTTTAGTTGTCATTTGCCGATCGGGCTAGCCAGGTGGGTAAAGTGCCTGCCTGGCAACCCAAAGGTCGCGGGTTCGAATCCCACCTCGGGCTTGGATCAAAGTACTGCAAAAACCTTGGGAGGTGCATTATGGCCACAGAAGCCGATGCGCCAACAACTACCAAAAAAAAAAAAAAAAAAGTTGTCATTTAACAGTACAGTACACTGAAAGGACGGAATCGTGGGATACCTGATTCCTGTGAAACGCGACGCTGTCACCCCTCTCGCTAGTGGACGAACCCACCACTTGGCATGTATATTGGTACACTGCATTCGCGTAGACGGTAATTAGATGTCAGTATAGATAAACGTTGTGAGTTAACCGACTTTGAAAGAGGGATGATAGTGGGTGCCCGATGCATTGGTCACTCTATCGCGGAGGGGGTACAGAAATTGCACTGTCCCCGTTCGACAGTATCAAGAGTGTATCGGGAATACGCTATTTACGGAATAACATCTCATCGTGGGCGGAGAAAGGTGGTGGATGAACGTGGCCGTCGACGTCTGTCTCGCATTGTTTCAGCCAACCGAAGAGTGACAGTAGCACAAATCACCGCCCACTTCAACGAGGGAGTTGCCAGAAACGTTTCCATCAAGACCATCAGGCGATCATTAGCTGCATACAACTTTATGGGAGCCGCCGACTCAACTGGGCGAATGAACATCGGCACTGGGCCTTCGATGATTGGAGACGGGTCTCCTGGTCCGATTTCCAGTTATTTCGAGTGGACCGGAGGGTGCGAAGCTATGCACCCATCATGTCAATAAGGAATTGTTCAGACAGGTGGATGGTCGGTAATGGTCTGGGGCGTGTTCAGCTGGCACACGTTGGGACCCCTGGTACGTCTAGACCCATCTCTGAACTGTCCATGTTAGGTGTCCATCTGTAGCCCTTATGGTCATCGTACAGCCACAGCAGTGGACTCTTCCAGCAGGGCAGTGTGCCTCTCCACAGAGCCGTGGTAACTGGAACATGGTTCGAAGAGCATTCTGCAGATTTTTCCACTATGGAATGGCCGCCCCGTTCATCGAACATGAACCTTGTGGAGCATCTTTGAGATGCTGTGGAAAGGTCCGTTTGAGTTTTTGGTCCCAGGAATGCGACGGAATTATGGGCAGCGGTGCAGCAAGCATGGATGGAAATACCCGTGGAACGCTCTCGTGAATTAGTGGACTCAATGTCTCGACGTGTGAGTGCTCTTACCCGGGCTGAAGATGGGCCTACCAGTTACTAGGTTAGGTATCATATGATCTCCCCACTCAGTGTAGTTGTTAGACACTAGTTCAAACGTTATCCGTTGGCAATAGCGTCTCGTTAAGGGATTTTTTTTTTGTGTGAATTTATTAAAATTTTCGTATTTAGTTTTATTAGTTCAATATTTAGTTCTCCAGTTGGCAGAACAGAAGTCTTTATTGGTAAAAATACTCTATTGTGCTATTCTGTTGCTCTTCTCTGTTGTTCCACATATTTCTTAAAATGAGGCTTCCAGATCTGTAGCAGTACTCAAGATGTGGCCTAACCATTGCCTGATGCAATGGGATAATCGCCTCTTTGTCCCTCCTGGAAAAATTCCTGTTTATCATTGACAATCCTCTGAGCTGTGCTGGCAGCCTGCCTGTACTGCTCAGAGAGTTCCATGCCAGATTGTACAATTAACCCTAGATTTCTTTAATTCTCCACCACCTTGTGTGTGGTACCAGCTAATTGGTATGTTTTTCTGGGATTACTGCTGTCCATGAATTGCTGTTCCTCACTTCCCCGCGTTGTCGGCGAGAAGGCAAATACGTTAAGCCAGTTGCTGCTGCAGATTTGTTATGAATCAGATGTGTCATTAATGTCACTGTGCATCAGCGCCCCCTCTTGGGGACATATGAAACTAACTAAAGTTTTGATTCCATAAAAAAAAAATCCCGTAAGGTGTTACTGTAAAACCCGCATTCGGACAAATAGTTCTCCGTAATGGAGTGAGTTTTAATTTTTTTTATTTTCATTTTTTAAACCTCAAACAGAACCGTAATATTGTATAACAAATCTTGGATAGCTTTGGTCTTCCCTAATTCTTACAAGCGTAGCAGAACTTCAATTTTTGACATTTGACCGATATGCCTTACGAGGTCTGAAAAATATCACTAATTGACTATCAGGGCCGGCTCTTAGGGATTTTGGTCCCAAATTCCAATATAGGGGAGTGAGTGCTCAATCCAGTCGAGGCTTCTGCTTTGCTGTCCTTTTCCCCCAACATTAATTCTCGCAGCATTAATTCCTCCTGAATGACTGACCCTGGGTGTAGTCACTTTCCAAGTACTCTCCTGTACGCATCCCACTCTCTTTGCAATGTCTGGAAACATTTCTGTAAATAATTATCTTAAATTCCTTTCATTAGAGGAATCGTATTGTTCTCAAGATCGTGGTTACATGGAAATCTTTCCATTCGACTTCCCTTAAAAAATAATTTCTCCCCCAACCAAAATTTCTGTAGGTGTGTGGTATTTATGACGGCTACTCGCAAAGAAATCTCATTTTATTAATTCACTACGTTCCTGTCCTCTCAATGCCATGGTTCTCCTTTGGTCTTGCATATACCTCAGGGACCTTGGTGGAAGAAAACAAAACATTATGCATATTTATGAAATAGTGCAAAGAGGGCTTTTTATTGTCTAAAATCAGCGATGGGTGTCCCGCAATTCTCTTACACCTTTCCAGTGACGTCATATCCGGCGCGTAACTAAGGAAATGCATTTTTTCGGTATATTCGAAAATGGGGTTTCATCTCATGAACTCGCCCTGACACAGAGAAAACAGTTGCACACAATTCGATAAGACGCACCTAGCTGGAGTCTTTAATTTAAGAAACCACCTGCGGCTAATTTCTGTATCTGCATCGAGCGAAACCTTGTTACGGAGGCCATCGCACGGTTCTCTCGTGAATTGGTCACGTGGCACTATTAGGGAATGTCTTTTGGTCGTGTTAGCAAATACCAAGTGTTGGCAAAGAGCCAGCTTTAATTGTTTGGATAGTTTCTTGTTTCAAAAGCGTCATGTGGAGGTTTACATTTTCTTTTTCTTACTCTTCTGTTCATTCATTTTGGCGAGACTGCGATGATAACGGATGAAAGTCAAACACAAAACACTCGTGGTTATAAAGAAGAACAAGTTTTAATCATAACAGTATCGTATTACATTTTGGATTAAAATTTCCGCTTAAAATTTTCTTCAGTAAATAAAAATATACCTGGACAGATTACCAAAAAGAGTTTTCGGGATGAAAATGAAGAGGCGGAGAGGAAGAGATCTGATTAGAAAAGATGTGGAAAAAAGGGAATTGAGTGGGAGAGAATGATAGAAGACAAGATCTGGGAAGACAAAAAAAAAAAAAAGATGGAAGGCTTTGACTCACCTGACCCAACCCTAGGTTGAAACAGTGAGGAAGTTGAAAAATGGAATGATGAGTAATGTTAAATTGCAGATGATATGGTGATCGGAAGGGTGGTTAATGATGGAAGTCAGGTTGAATCCCTTCGCAGTGATTTAGACCGGCTTCATGAAAGGACGGATAAATAGTAGTTACGTTTTAATGCTGCCAAATGAGGAATGATATTGAAGTATAATGATACAGGAAGGCGCATTCTGTCCATCTAAGCGAGGTCGCATTTGGAATATTGAGTTCAGGTCTGGAGGGTGTATCTAAAGAAAAATCTGAGCTTGGAAGGATTCAAAGACAGACGACTCGTCTTGGTCAGAGGGACAGAGCTTGAATTAGGTATTTCAGGAGGACTAACTGGGGTGTCTCAATCAGTTCCATCCCACTCCTAAATACATAGGCGCAGGAAGTAAAATGAACAAGAGAATGAAATTTTCAATAAAATGGGGCGCAAAATTTAGGGGATATAAAATATTGAGGAGGGAAATAACAGACTGGACTTAAGAAAGTTTGCGTGTGGTCAGTTTGTTAATCATTGGAATAAACTGCCTTCCTTGGGTGGTTGAGATTGACAGTGTGGCGAAAGTTAAGGGATAGCTGAGAGGAGGGATTTTTGTATTCCTGCTTAATTGTTTCATGGGAGTTTAAACGAAAAGAAAAGACAATGTCAATTCTCTTTTTTCGTTCGAGAGATTATACGGTAACTAGGTTATTTTTTTTTACCTTCGCAATGCCTTTTATACTTATAAGGGATAATGACGCTGCTTCTTTAATCCTTTTAATATTTTCTTCTTCATTATTTCTTCTGTTCTGTCTTAATAGTATCTGTTTTGTGAGTTTGTTCAGTCGATTAATTTCATCCGATAAAAGCTCGTTAGCGCAAAACTTTTTTATCTGTGGCTAGTGATTTTATGAAATTCTTTTTGATGCTGTATATCTACTTGGACTTATCCGTGTTTGCCAATTAGTCTATGAACAGACACGAAAAAAAATTATTTTAATTATAACTTTAATCAAACAAAACGTTATCTTTGTAGATAAAGATGTAATGGAAACAGAAAATAAATCAAATCATAAGAGACAGCTTTTGGGAGATATTAAATCAGAGCTCCAACCATCCGTATAGCAACAAACATAAGTATTGTAAAATCGCTGGATCTCAGAGTGAACAATCTTCGCGTTAATTATCAGTCTGTTCAATCAATAGATTGAACAAACCCCGGAAAAGCCTTAATTTTTTATACTCTCTAACAGGAGTCATTTAATACATGAAGTTTGTGCAGGATTATCTTTGTCGCTATCTCGAGGGTTGTTTGCTGATGTGCTAGATCGAGCGAGGGTATTTCCTTCAGAGGACTTACAGTACATTATTAGGAGGAACAGCTTAACTGGATGGGAAGTTCAGTTAGGAAGCATCTGTTGTTGATATACCTGACACAAATTCTGAGACTTATTTTATTTACACTGGAACAACTGTTAAGATATCAGCACTTCCGCTTTTTTTTTTTTTAGAAATTCTTAGACCTATAGAAGTTGAGCTAGTACAGGTAGCTGCAGAAATACAATGGGATGTTGATTATCCAAAGCTTCAGTTGTGCGAACCAAGTAAGTGACAGGTGGTGCCATCTGTTACGTGCAAGGATGGGCTTTGTGTTGGTAACTCACCAGGAGAGCTACAATGATAGATAGAGGGTACTGTTTTTTAGGAGCATCGGTGACTAAGGCCATGTTGCCCCTTGTATATTGTCTGTAAATTGCGTGTGTTCTGAGGTTCGATTTTCTGTTTGCTGGACGAAAAATCAGAGTTTTCAGGAGAAAAAAATCATGCTACCCTCGCCTGAGACCGACTAACTCAGCCGCGTTGTGAAAAAGCCCATTCCTCTTGTCATCGGGATTCGAACTTGGGTCTTTTCCAACCTGTGTGGGGAAGACGGCAATCCTACCAACAATGCTACTCACGAGGGCCTTGGCGGTTGGGTAATTGCAATAGTTATAAATGGTCGCACTTCAGAATGGGTTCTCTGAAAACTTGGTGCTACGGCCACTCTTGTTTTTGCTTTCCGTGAATGATATCTAGCAACGTAGCTTGACTGAGAGTTCGGAAGCCAGAAGAAACTTCTTCAGGAAGAAGATTAAGGTTTTTATGGAAAGCTGTTGAAGCTGGACCAAGATGAAAACTGCCCTCAAAGGAAAGAGATTTCAGATTGTTAAGGACATAAAGAAAATCTAACTGAGAACATTATCCCTTTGGATGTCTTCGTCGATTCTTTTTCAGAAACTTTTAGAACTCTGTAATAAGTGCATTCAGTCAGGTGGTGATTACTTTAAATAAAAATAAAACCATTTTTGAACTCCTTCCCTTTGTTCTTTTTATTTCACCAGCCCAGGAACTCCATTGCCACACTTCCTGTGATTTCTGATGCAAAGTCCTCCAGTTTACATCACATTCAAATTTTGACAAAATTAACAGAAAATACATTAAAATGACGTTTAGTTCAGAGGACAGTGAAGAATGGGTTCACCATTTATCGATCACATGTACAAAATTTGAATTCCATCTGCAGCAGGATTCGTTTCGAGCTCTTCAATAAGAGCTGCAATTAGCCGACCTCGGGCTGTTAGGGTAGGGTTCTCCCTTGAGTTACTAGCATATGTGGCGCACGCGCACAAGCAGCAAGTAGTCTAAGTGTGTAGACATAATACGATTTTAAAAAATAATATGTAATACAATAAAGCCTATTCCCATGAACCCATGACTTCATTTTGCTATGCATCAATAAATAAGTTTATTTATATAATTATTAACTTATTTATCCGCCATTATAATTATTAACTCACCATATTCCTGTACGAAATTTCCAGCATACTTGCCCTCGTGGGTAGCACAGTTGGTAGGATCTGAAAAAAAAAACTGAGTTCGAGTCCCGTCGATGACTGGAGGAAGTTAAACTACTTGGAGGACCAGTTAGTTTAACTTCTGTTCCGGGTAAAATAATGGAGTTGCTGGTTAAAGATGCATTGCAGGATCATCTAGACAAGACTGCAGCAATAATTCAGACACAGCATGGGTTTGTTAAGGGAAAGTCTTGTCTGACAAATTTGATAGGATATTATGATGTGTTACAAAGGAACTGGATGCAAAAAAATAATTTTGATATCATATATTTGGATTTCAGGAAAGCTTTTGACACTGTTGCGCATGGAAGACTATTGTACAAATTGGAGCAGAATGGTATTAAGGGTAAGTTGCTACAATGGATAAAGGGATGGTTAAGTGCGAGAAGACAGAGGGTGGTAATCAATGGGTGCTGCTCTTCTTGGACTAATGTTATTAGTGGAGTCCCACAGGGTTCGGTGTTGGGTCCACTGTTGTTTTGTATATTTATCAATAATATTGATGAAGGTATATCAGGCTTAATGTCGAAGTTTGCAGATGATACAAAGGTTGGCAGGGTTGTTAATGACAGTAATGGCAGTGTGCTACTGCAACAGGATCTAGATAATTTGGGCAGATGGACTAAGAAGTGGCAACTGAAGTTTAACCTTGACAAATGCAAAGTACTGCATATGGGTAGAAGTAACCCCAGAGAAACGTACCAACTGTGTGGTACTACACTTAAGGTGGTAGAAAATGAAAAAGACCTGGGAGTAATTGTGCAGTCAGATATGAAGTTTTCTGAGCAATGCAGACAGGCTGCCAGGGCAGGTCATGGAGTTTTGTCAATGATATATAGGAATTTTGCTAGCAGGGAAAAGGAGGTGATTATCCCTCTGTATAAAGCAATGGTCAGGCCACGCCTTGAGTACTGCGTACAGGTCTGGAGGCCTCATTTTAGGAAGGATGTAGATTTACTTGAGCGTGTACAGAGAAGGGCAACAAGATTGGTGAGGGGAATGAAGGGATCCTCTTATCAAGAGAGGCTTAAGTTCTGCAAATTGCAGTGGCTGGAGACTAGGCACCTGTGCGGTGAACTGATTGAGGTGCATAAGGCCTTGAATGGGTTCAGCACGAACCTACGGGGGCATAAATTCAAATTACGAAAGGACAGATGTAGAATAGATGTGCGGAAATTTGCCTTTAGCCAGCGGGTGGTTAATTGCTGGAACAAACTTCCATCTGTCGTTGTGGAAGTTGATAGGTTGAATAAATTTAAGGAGGAACTGGACAGACATTTGGAGGGAATGGTGTGTTTTTTTTTTTTTTTTTTTTTGGCTGATGCTGCATAAGCTCATACATTTGCTTTCTTGCATCACATGCCACTACTACTATTTTATGGACCTTTTCACAATGTGGCCGAGGCGAGGGTACCATGGTTTTTTTCTCCTAGAAACTTGGGGTTTTCATCCAGCAAACAGAAAATCGACCAGACAATACGCTCAATTTACAGACCATATACAGGGAGCAGTATGGCCTTAGCCGCTGATGTTCCTAAAACCCTATTACAATAACCAGCATACATACTTGTTCTTTATTATTTATCCCTAATGATTTTCGATTTCTGGTTTCCATGACTGCATCAGTGTTGTAGCGACAACAGTTCGATATTTGTTACATAACTAGCTTTGTTTGTCTAATTAAACTCGGTTTAATATGTATTTTTTTTTTTTTTCCCTTCGATTTTTTGCGCATTAGTTCGGATTTGAAATTGCTGTATTGAACTCCAGTCAACAACTGTATATTTTCGTTTTTAAAAATTCTCTTCCGAAACCTCTTTGTCTTGACATAATGAGTTTCGATTTCTTCACCGGGTTAAAAGAAGGCATAGAAAATATGCGCTGGATCCAATTACAATGGCTGAATGGATGTACAACCGATAAATAGAAGCCAAACGACCGACTTCCGTTTCGTTTACATTTTCGAACACTGTATTTACAGCGCTTCTTATTGAGTTCTGGTACCGTAGCGCCATCTACTCTTGTTTCTCTCTCAGGAAAAAAAAAAAAAATAGAAGCATGTTTGGATAGTTTTGTAATACTCTTACAGAATCGATTAAATGTAGAAGAATTTGCTTTCTACGTATGATTCACATTGTATAATGCCCAGCTTATCGATTTGCAATTACTATTATTATTATTAAAATAGAAGACTAATCTCATTGATCAATAAGGTTGGCCAAAATTACAAATTTTATCTTTAATACTTGCATACGCGTATACTGTATATAAGTATAAAATCAAATTTTATACAAAAGAAAAAAAAAACCAGAACATCAGAAACAGTACGAAATAATACAGGAGATCCAAAAATGGACTGACTATAAAATACGTTAATGTTTTTTTTTTTTTTTTTTTATTTAAATAAACATTAAAATAAAAAATAAATAATTACCAAAAAAAAGTATAGGGACACAGATTCATTCACAATTGTAAACAGTGGCATAACATCTTTATAGTGCAGTTAGCGCAGCTGCGGCATTCTTTGGGTCCTCTTCCATAAGCTTACGGCCCTTTTTCATGGCTCTAAACTTAGGGAAGAGGACCCAAAAGGTAAAGAGAAAAATTAGAAAGTTGCATTAAAAAATAATAAATAAATTACATTGTACCAAGGGCTTAATTTGGTGATACATTGCCGATTATAAATAATACTCTCTACTTTATGCAACGTCATTTATACCTCTGTGCTACAGCACTGAGCTTCTACAATATTGGCATATCTACAAAACTTGTCTTTCTTGATAAGCCCTCGTGGCATATAAATACCATCGCCCCCACACTGATTCGAATCCCGTCACTGACTCGTGGAATTTTTATGGGCTTTTTTTTTTTTTTCACAACATGGCTGAGTTAGTAGGTCTCGAACGAGGGTTACATGGTATTTCTCTGCCAGAAACGCAGCTTTTTCGTCGAGCAAACAGACAAATCGACCACAGAACACATGTAGTTTACAGGCATAAAAATGCCCTTATGGGTAGCACAGTTGGTAAAATCGCCGTCCTCCCCATACCAGGTGGAAAAGATCTGAGTTTATGTCCCGTCATTGACGTGAGGAATTTTTATGGTCCTTTTCGTAACGTGGCTGAGTTAGTCGGTTTCAGGCGAGGGTAGCATGGTTTTTACTCCCGGAAACTTGAGTTTTTCGTCTAGCAAAACAGAAAATCGATCACAGAGTACACGCAATTTACAGATCGTATATAAGAGTAATATGGCCTTAGTCGCCGATACTGTTAAACCCAATTATAGCAACATAATATACACTGAGTGATCATTGAATTATGACCATCCCTATGAAAACTGAATGCGACCGTTGACCACGTGACGTATGAGAGTGCGCAGTTAGTCGACCTACGTAGCATAGATAAGTTGTCAATGGTTCAGTAGGTAGTAGAATTCTGAGGGTGATGGGTAAAAGGAAGGATTTATCGGACTTTGAAAAAGGACAGATTGTGGGAGCATGACGAGTTGGTGCCTCGATTTCCCAAACGGCTGAACTGGTGGAGTGTTCGAGATCCGCCGTAGTTAAAGTGTACCAGCACTGGCGTCAAAATGATCAAACAACGACCCGATGGCAAAACTGCAAATGTCAGCGAAAGGTTGATGTTTGAGGTGTGGGCCAGGTCCGACAACGCGACCAGGCGCAGCACTATTCAAGAGTTGACTTCCCAACATAACATGGGCCATCCTCTCCTAACCAAGGTTCATTGGCGTAAGACTCGCTAGTGCAAAGAGCATGCAAGTTGGGCATTAGAAAACTGGAAGGTGTGCTGGTCGGATGAGTCACGTTATTTACTCCACACCGTGGATGGTCGTGTACGGATTTGGCGTCAACAACATGAGGCTCTTCATCCATCATGCATGGTATCAAAAGTGCAGGCCAGTGGAGGCAATTGTATAGTGTGGGGCATGTTTCACTAGCGGGAACTTGGACCCCTGGTGCATGTGGAACAACGTATCGGTGGTCTCCGCTATCATCAACTACTTGCTGACTGTGTACACCCTAATATGTTACACTTTTTCCCGAATGGCGATGGTATCTTCCAAGATGACAATGCGCCGAGCCATCGGGCACTTGTGCAGGAAGATTTTGAGGAACACAGTTCTGACTCCCAGCATATCGATTTGCCTCCGAACTCCCCCCCCCCCCCCCCGATATCAATACCATAGAGCACTTGTGGGATACTATGGAAAGGCATATCAGGCGTCTGGATACACCAATCACTTCCATACCTACACTGCTGACCCCATTACACACAGCTTGGTTGGCCATACCTCCCGAACGCTTCCGACGTCTTGTTGAATCAATGCCACGTCGGATAGCTGCTGTACTGAGGGCAAAAGGAGGACCTACGAAATATTAGGTAAGTGGTCATAATTCAGTGATCACTCAGTGTATAGTGCAATATGATCTAAGTCGCTGATGCTCCTAAAGCTCTACAAAAACAAAATTATTGATAAGATTTATCTGTCTGTCCATCCATTTTATATAACAAATTATATATATCTACAGCCTTTTACTACCTTGGTGCCACCTAGTAAAAAATTAATATTGCTTAGTAAGAGATAAATTACATTTGTTATAATGAAAGCGAATGGAGACAAATATTTTAAATAAACTGGTGCTCAAAAGCAAGGAATAAGCACAAATGCGAATACATTGTTAAATATAAATAAAAATTGAAATCAAACATTGTTAATTTATGAAACAATTTCCGTCGGACCCCTTGAGCATACTCACGCACAACCTTCTACACATAAAATAAATCGGGTGACCAGGTAAAAAAAAGTTTGTTTTCAGAACCTCTGTACTTCATGTCTGTCTTATTCTTCGAGGTGGAGAACAATATGGAGACAGTATAACGTCAAGCCGAAGTAGCTGAGTTACTCAATGTGGCTTGCATGTTGTAAACGAACTGTTGAGCCAGTTCAGAAATACGTAAAGTGTCCTTCGAAGACCTGTCCGAACCGTCACCTTCCGTGGAGCTAACAGGAAGACGTGTTACCTAGAAGGAAGATGACCTTTACTGTCACTAAGTGCGAGACGTTACAGACACTTTCACGACATGGCAACTTGCTTTACAATTTGCTGGATCCACCGGTTTGATATCCAGATCCAATCTATAGAAGGCCTCGTGAAAGAGATATTTTGGCAGGATGATAAACGAAAGAGCTCGTTTGAAATGATGCCATGATATCGATTATATCCAGAAGCAGTTGGCCCTTATGTTCTTCACTGATAAGTCGAGAAACAGTGTTCAGTTGAATTCTGGATGCACTTTCATTTAGAGGAAACGAGGAACCCAATTCCATCCTAATGTGTGGAAAAAGACACGTGGTTGTTTGATATTGGCTGAATCACTATAAATGGCTTTCAGATTTTCATGTGTTCTCGCGAGGACTACTGACGGTTGTGCCCTCGTGGCTAACATAGGATATAATGGAAGGATTTTTTATTTTTAATTATTTTATGTTATTTATTTATTTTTCATTATTCACACTGTAGCCGAATTATTCAGTCTCTGGCGAGGGTTGCGTGATTTTGCCTTCCAGAAATTTAGTTTTTCATCCAGATAACAGGCAAACCAAAGGAAGAACACAATTATATAGATACAATATCATGATGCCTCATAGCTGTAGCTGCTTTGATAATACACAGACATTCACATACACACGACCGTAAGGTATCGAGAGGATGACATCGTTGGGCGTTATGTTTACCATCTTGCAGGATCAATTTTCTTTCTGGACAATAACAACAGATAATGAGCGATGACGCCACTTTGATCGATTATTTCAACCATGACAGATTCGTCTGCTTTCCATTCAGTAAGACGCAACTTATATATAAGTTAACAATAATAATCTTACATAACTAAATTACGTGAAATGTGTAAAATAGTTTAATCTGTTAGCCTCTAAGTACATTGAAATAAGTAGTAATTTAATGATTTTTTTATAATTATTTTCTGGTAAAGTATCTTGATTTAGCGTGAACATCATACAATTATGCGACAAACTGTTGGTACAGAAGCGCCTGTTATTTCGTCTGTTCAAGTTCATAAAACTTCTAATTCAATTTCAGTGGAGTCGATGCCTTAAAAAGTGAAAAGCCCTCATGGGTAGCACAGTTGGTAGGATCGCCATCCTCTCCCCCAACCGGGTGGAAAAGACCTGAGTTCGAGTCCCTTCGATGACGGGAGGAATTTTATGGGCCTTTTTCATGTGGCTGAGTTAGTCAGGCGAGGGTACCATGGTTTTTTTTTTCTCCCGGAAAATTTTTTTTTTTTTTTTTTTTTTTTGTCCAGGAAACAGAAAATCGACCTCAGAACAGGGCAGCACTGTGCACGAGTGGTTCGAAGAACATAGTGAAAATATCACTCATCTTGATTGGCCACCAAATTCGTCTGACCTCAGTCCAATTGAACACTTGTGGCATGTTTTGGAAAGGAAAGGGAAGGAAAGTGAAGTGTATGGGCACGCAACCGTCATCTGTTCCACACTGTGGAAAGCTTTGCGGGTAGCATGGCTGCAGATCCCTACAGACGTCTTCAGACATCTAGTGGAGTCGATGCCTAGGCGAATAGCAGTTATCTGTGCAAAAACGGTGGCCCAACACGGCATTAGGTGGTCATCATTCAGTGTATGCTATCTCAAAATAAGTTTTTCTCTTTATACAGTACATTATACAATAATTATTTTTCAATAAGCAGCTTGATATTATTTATTAATTTGATTGGGCAGATTCTGCATGACATTAAAATTTTAATCAGGGCCCAAAAAGTTTAGAATTTTAGTTTTGGTAGTTAGTATCTGAAATCGATATATTGTACAGTTCATTCGTTTTCTAGGCAAATAACAGGGTGCTCCAGAGGATATTGAACGATTGAAAAAAAAACCAACAGACGTCTTTATGCTCATCTCCTTAGAGGCCCTTATTGTTATCATCGTTGTAGTCAGTCTCACCATCCTTGGAGGACTTTCTTTCGCCCTCTATTGGTTGTAAGTAAAAATGTCCATAGACGAAATGTAACGGATATGGTGTATATTGTATTGAAATAATATAATTTTTCTGTGGATTGATATTAAAATCGTTTTATTCGCTTATAGATGGAAGCTGTTGATAGAAGATCGCCGATGGTCTCGGCTTCACACCTTTGGATGGACCCATCCGTCATCCTGGCCAAATGGCACAGTCGTGACCCCTATCAGCCGGACTCCACGCCAACATGTGGGTGTCAATACAACAATCGATGATATTAGAGATGAGGTAGAGCCCCTGACCGGCAACGATATGTTGACCATTGTTCCTAGCGGTGCAGAACACCAAACTGAGTTGAACACTCAGACGACGATTGTCCACCCCTCAGTTGATGACCTCAGAGAAATTGAATCGCTCAATAGCGATGACATTTTCATTATTATACCTCCATTGGAAGAATATGGAGAGAACTGCACTATTAGAAATAATACCTCTCGCCATAACTCAAGTATTAATATTACAAATGATATTAAAAACTGCTTCGAACCATTAACTGGCAGTGAGATTCGTAGGCTCGCTGCTGGTCACGTGCACTACTCTGTCTTTGAGAATAAGTCACCTTATAGGGAGGTGTGTGCCACTACTTCTGATGATCCAGTGTTCCAAGAAGAAGCTGAAAGTGACGGTGCGGAAATGCATGAAGATGGCATGTCCATGGACGATAGGCAAGGACGGTTATGTGGACCCACTGGTGAAACAATAGAATCGGAAGGGGAGACAGCTCCTGAAATTCCTCCAAGACTTTCGCAACCTCCTCAAGTTCCACCAAGATCTGTAGAGACCCCTACTGTGATCGTTTTGGATGTAAGTTGTTTGTAGTATGCAGATCGCAAGTTGATATTATTTACTCATAACTGTTAGGCGCATTAACATATATGCATAATGCGCCTATTATCTTCATCCTGTCCGTTCGTCCGTCCGCATGTAACAACTCAACTGCTAGTAAACGGATTTTCATTAAACACATTTGAGCATTTGTAAAGATTTTTTTGATCCACTCCAAATTTCATTAAAATTGTACTAATAACAATACGGTAATTATTATTTTATTTTATTTTTTTCGTTCTCGCACTCGACTTAGAGTGGATGGATTTTCATGAAATTTTATATTTAGTCTTTTTAGAAAGATTTGTCGAGCCATCCCAAGTTTCATTAAAAAAAAAAAAAAAATATATATATATATATATATATATATATATATATATATATATATATATATATATATATGCGTAGCGGATACGCAGAAACAACATTTTCTCGGTTCGTGCATAAAAGTCGTTGCCTTGTATTCTTTTTTGTTATAAATCATGAATTATTGCTATTTGCTAACACGCCTGAAATGTATGTAATGCACTGCACGTATTAAGAAACTTGTTTTCTTTGCTCTTTAAATGCTGAAGAAGAAAACTTGTATTTTGATATGATTATAAAGGTGTGATTATAAAGTAATGGAACCAAATTTCGATTTGGTTTGATTCACGCAGATAGGTGATCGTCTATCTGCTAGCCAAATCTTTGCTTTTAAGTAAAGTTTCTTTAATCTTTACTTTA